>NW_013930264.1:0-384 GCF_000517525.1 Limulus polyphemus | reverse complement strand
GTACGATCATAATCTGTATAGCTGTATTAACAATTATTCTAAGATATCTTTCAGTAGTTCTACTATAAGTGTTATTAAATCTACTATTTCTTTAGTACAGTTAGTATTCTTCACTATTCTCTCTTCATACATTATGGAACCTTAAGTGAAACACTGTTAGACTAGATCAGAAATAGCATACTTACAAGGAGCAAACTTCTTATAGATTCTGGATTACTGCCATCCTCTTCTGGACTCGGATCAAACTAGAGAAGTCGGAGAAGTGCCGTTTAGAGTCGGAAACATGGAATTATAGACACAATTTTTAGTGTTTTTCCGATTGTTAAGAAGTTTAGCAGATCTACTTTCAAAAGTAGTTCCTTTAACTCGATTGGTACAAGTGGG
>NW_013930263.1:0-655 GCF_000517525.1 Limulus polyphemus | reverse complement strand
AACACTCATCCATGTACACTTTATATTGGAACACTCATCAGTGCACACTTTACATTTGAACACTCATCATTGTACACCTTATATTATAATACTCATTGGTGTACACTTTATATTAGAACATTCATCTGTGTACACTTTATTTTAGAATACTCATCTGTGTACACTATATTAGAACATTCATCTGTGTACACGTACAATGATGAGTGTTCTAATATAAATAATATAAAGTGTATTCTAAAATAAAGTATATATTGATGAGTGTTCTTCATCTGTGTACACTTTACATTAGTGTAAATTGATGAGTGTTCTAATATAAAGTGTACACAGATGAACGTTCTAATATAAAGTGTACAATGATGAGTATTATAATATAAAGTGTACACAGATGAGTGTTCTAATATAAAGTGACACAGATGAGTGTTCTAATATAAAGTGTTCACTGATGAGTATTCTAAAATAAAGTGTACACAGATGAATGTTCACTCATCTGTGTCACTTTATATTAGAACTCTCATCCATGTACACTTTATATTGGAACACTCATCAGTGCACACTTTACATTTGAACACTCATCATTGTACACCTTATATTATAATACTCATTGGTGTACACTTTATATTAGAACATTCATCTGTGTACACTTTATTTTAGAATA
>NW_013930262.1:0-324 GCF_000517525.1 Limulus polyphemus | reverse complement strand
TTAATCTTATAAATCTTGGAAATCTTGAAGAGAAACGTGTAATGAAATCAATGACATAATTCTTGGAAATCTGGAAGAGAAAGGTGTAATGAAATCAATGATATAATTCTTGGAAATCTGGAAGAGTAAAGGGTAATAAAATCTCACTACTATAACTAACATATGAGAGCTGTGTAAGGTGTAATAAAATCTCACTACTATAACTAACATATGAGAGCTGTGTAAGGTGTAATAAAATCTCACTACTATAACTAACATATGAGAGCTGTGTAAGGTGTAATAAAATCTCACTACTATAACTAACATATGAGAGCTGTGTAAGGT
>NW_013930261.1:0-262 GCF_000517525.1 Limulus polyphemus | reverse complement strand
ACGGTGTTGGTAGTTCCCTGTATTTGTTCACATTAATATGGTGAAGTAGGACACATTAATGTGAACAAATACAGGGAACTACCAACATCGTCCTACTTCACTATACATTAATGTGAACAAATACAGGGAACTACCAACATCGTCCTACTTCACTATACATTAATGTGAACAAATACAGGGAACTACCAACACCGTCCTACTTCACCATACATTAATGTGAACAAATACAGGGAACTACCAACACCGTCCTACTTCACTATAC
>NW_013930260.1:0-572 GCF_000517525.1 Limulus polyphemus | reverse complement strand
CGTGTCATTTCATATATTACATTTCTGAGATTATAAGAGTCAACAAGTTCATTGTTACTAGTAAAACATTTGGTTCGTGTCATTTCATATGTTACATTTTTAATAGTATAAAAGTCAACAAGTCCATTGTTCGTAGAAAAAAAAGGATTTGTGTCATTTCATATATTATATTTTTAACAGTATAAGAGTCAACACTGATAAAAATGTAGTATATGAAATGATACGAACCCTATGTTTCTCTAGGAACAATGGACTTGTTGGCTCTTAATCTGTTAAAAATGTAACATATGAAATGACACGAACCAGTGTTTTTGTAATATATGAAATGACACAACCCTATGACTCTTATACTGTTAAAAACAACAAGTCCATTGTTCCTAGTAAATCACTGGTTCGTGTTATTTCATATATTACATTTTAAACAGTATAAGGGTTAGCAAGTATATTGTTCGTAATAAAACACTGGTTCGTGTCATTTCATATATTACATTTTTAACAGTATAAGAGTCTACAAGTCCATCGTTCCTAGTAAATCACTGGTTGGTTTTATTTCATATGTTACATTTTAACAG
>NW_013930259.1:0-460 GCF_000517525.1 Limulus polyphemus | reverse complement strand
GTTGAATATTGTGTCTTCTTATTGACAGTACACAGTATCGTTAAATCTTATGTCTTCTTATTGACAGTACAAAGTATCGTAAAATCTTGTGCCTTCGTTAAATCTTCTGTCTTCTTATTGACAGGACACATTATTGTTAAATCTTGTGTTTTCTTACTGACAGTACACATTATCGTTGAATATTGTGTCTTCTTGTTGACATTTCACAGAATTGTTAAATCGTGTGTCCTCTTATTGACAATTCACAGTTTTGTTAAATCTTGTGTCTTCTTATTGAAAGTACACAGTAAGTCAACAAGAAGACACAAATTTCAACGATAATGTGTACTGTCAGTCAGAAAACACAAGATTTAACAATATTGTGTCCTGTCAATAAGAAGACACAAAATTTAACGATACTGTGTACTGTCAATAAGAAGACACAAGATTTAACGGGTTCACATTATTGTTAAATCTTGTG
>NW_013930258.1:0-207 GCF_000517525.1 Limulus polyphemus | reverse complement strand
ATAACCAACATACTCATCTTTAGCCTTACTTAGTAAAATTACTCCATAAACACCTAGGTGTAACTCTAGTTACCGAATTTATAACCACCATCTTCATCTTTAGGATTACTTGGTGCAACTACTCCATGAACACCTAGGTGTAACTCTAGTTACCGAATGTGTAACCCCATACTCATCTTTAGCGTTATTTGGTACAACAACTCCACG
>NW_013930257.1:0-232 GCF_000517525.1 Limulus polyphemus | reverse complement strand
ATGCAGCATTCTACACATCACAATTTTTGTAATACCCCAAGTAAATAAATGTGTCCATTAGAGGATATTTTCATACATGAAATAGAAAAATAATTGAAAACGACTCATTGTAACTATAGAAAGACCTCAATATTTATTAACATTTTAATAATAAGTTATAATATTTATTCCAAAATTCCTGCTATGTCAATAACTAAAAACAATTATGATTTATTACTTAAAATGAGCATCA
>NW_013930256.1:0-369 GCF_000517525.1 Limulus polyphemus | reverse complement strand
ACATACGTCAACTGTGGTGTTTTCCTATGTTTTCCACGTACGTCAGCTGTGTAGGTTATCTTGATTATGTACTACATTGGGGTACTTCAGGTGATTAACTTGGGTAAACGATTTTCCTATGTTTGTTTCCCTATGTTTTCCACATACGTCAACTGTGTAGGTTTGAAGTACCCCAATGTGGTGATTAACATGGGTAAACGTTTTTCCCATGTGTGTTTTCCTATGTTTTCCACGTACGTCAGCTGTGTAGGTTATCTTGATTATGTACTGCATTAGGGTACTTTAGGTGATTAACTTGGGTAAACGATTTTCCCATGTGTGTTTCCCTATGTTTTCCACGTACGTCAGCTGTGTAGGTCATCTTGATTA
>NW_013930255.1:0-238 GCF_000517525.1 Limulus polyphemus | reverse complement strand
GTTAGTATTCTGACTGTATATAGAAGTTCTATATTGTTAGTATTCTGACTGTATATGAAGTTCTATATTGTAAGTATTCTGACTGTGTATAGAAGTTCTATATTGTTAGTATTCTGACTGTGTATAGAAGTTCTATATTGTTAGTATTCTGACTGTGTATAGAAGTTCTATATTGTTAGTATTTTGACTGTATGTATATAGAAGTTCTATATTGTTAGTATTCTGACTGTGTATAGAA
>NW_013930254.1:0-474 GCF_000517525.1 Limulus polyphemus | reverse complement strand
ACAAGATTTAACGATACTGTGTACTATCAAAACAAGCCATAAGATTTAACAATACTGTGTACTGTCAATAAGAAGACACAAGATTTAACGATACTGTGTACTATCAATAACAAGCCATAAGTATTTAACGATACTGTGTACTATACAATAACAGGCCACAAGATTTAACGGACTGTGTACTGTCAATAAGTGTCTTCGTTATATCTTCAGTATTGTTAAATCTTGTGTGTTGTTTTTGATAATACACAGTATTTGTACTGTCAATAAGAAAACACAAGATTTATCGATACTGTGTACTATCAATAACAAGCCATAAGATTTAACGATACTGTGTACTTTCAGTAACAAGCCATAAGATTTAACGATACTGTGTACTATCAATAACAGGCCACAAAATTTAACGAAACTAGTGTACTGTCAATAAGAAGACAAAATATTTAACAATACTGTGTACCGTCAATAAGAAGACACAAG
>NW_013930253.1:0-343 GCF_000517525.1 Limulus polyphemus | reverse complement strand
GATACTGAATTTATAACCAACAAACTCGTTTTTAACCTTACTTGGTACAACTACTCCATGAACATCTAGGTTTAACTCCAGTTACCGAATTTATAACCAACCCTAGATGTTCATGGAGCAGTTGTACCAAGTAAGGCTAAAGATGAGTATTGTAACTCTAGTTACTGAATTTATAACCAACATACTCGTCTTTAGCCTTAGTTGGTACAACTACTCCATGCACACCTAGTTAGCGCATGTGTAACCATCATACTTACCTTTAGCCCTTCTTGGTACAACAACTCCACCAACACCTACGTGTAACTCTAGTTACCGAAATTATAACCACCATATTCATCTTTAG
>NW_013930252.1:0-292 GCF_000517525.1 Limulus polyphemus | reverse complement strand
AAACGTGTATATGTGTGTGAACTATCATACCGTTAAACTGTGTATATATGTGTGAACTATCATATCGTTAAACTGTGTATATGTGTGAACTATCATACCGTTTGTGTGAACTATCATACCGTTAAACTGTGTATATGTGTGAACTATCATACTGTTAAACTGTGTATATGTGTGAACTATCATACCGTTAAACTGTGTATATATATGTGTGAACTATCACACCGTTAAACTGTGTATATGTGTGAACTATCATACCGTTAAACTGTGTATATGTGTGAACTATCATACCGTT
>NW_013930251.1:0-376 GCF_000517525.1 Limulus polyphemus | reverse complement strand
TTGTCGAAACGTTGTACATTTGCTGTCATGTTAAACTTATATTAAAGTTTTTCTTCATTACCCATTTAAGCCGTCTCCAGCCATTATTAGTCTCAAAGTGGGTTCCTCGTCATCGAATTACGACGCTAATATTTGGGGCTCTATTCAGTGGACACAGCAAGTAGCCGAATGTGAATTTGCTCTACAAACAACTGTCAGACTACTTGATAAGGTGTTTGGACGGTTTATATTGATTTTTTTATATATTTTAAACTTCTCTAGAGTTTCTACACATCTTTGACAAACAACTGTCAGACTACTTGATAAGGTGTTTGGACGGTTTATATTGATTTTTTTTATATATTTTAAACTTCTCTAGAGTTTCTACACATCTTTG
>NW_013930250.1:0-212 GCF_000517525.1 Limulus polyphemus | reverse complement strand
TCAATAGTACAGTTAGTAACAAATAAAACACTAAGTGCCCTTGAAAACTAGGACTAAATCAATAGTACAGTTAATAACAAGTAAAACACTAAGTGCCCTTGAACACTAGGAATAAATCAATAGCAAAGTTAGTAACAAATGAAACACTAAGTGTTCTTGAAAACAAGGACCAGATCAATAGTACAGTTAATAACAAGTAAAACACTAAGTGC
>NW_013930249.1:0-273 GCF_000517525.1 Limulus polyphemus | reverse complement strand
AAAACTTCATATTCGCTTAATAATGCTTGAATGGATAATGAAGAAAAACTTTAATACTAGTCTTTCGGTGTGGCGCCATCTATGAATGTAGTTAACGTCCGTTCAGGCTACGAATATTAAGAAATAATCACACTAGCTTATTAACCATACATACTCCTCTTACTTAGAAAAAATTCTATAATGACATAGGTACGTTATTAGCAGTCTGAAGCTTTACATCAATTTCATAACAATATCCACACCAGTTACAGTAATATGTGTGCTATGCAAGTT
>NW_013930248.1:0-207 GCF_000517525.1 Limulus polyphemus | reverse complement strand
TTTTTATCCATTATCTGATGTTTTTATCCATTATTCTGATGTTTTTATCCATTATCCATATCCTGATGTTTTTTCCGTTATCCATATCCTGATGTTTTTATCCATTATCCATATCCTGATGTTTTTATCCATTATCCATATCCTGATGTTTTTATCCATTATCCATATCCTGGTGTTTTTATCCATTATCCATTATCCTGATGTTTT
>NW_013930247.1:0-309 GCF_000517525.1 Limulus polyphemus | reverse complement strand
TTAGGAAACCAATTATTTTTATAGACCGGGCGAAAAAAATCAGAAAAAATAGGAAACCAATTATTTTTATAAACCGGGCGAAAACAAATCAGGAAAATTAGGAAACCAATTACGGTTAATAGACCGGGCAAAAAAGTCATAAAAATTAGGAAACCAATTATTTTTTGTAAAACGGGCAAAAAAAATCAGGAAAATTAGGAAACCAATTATTTTTATAAACCGGGCGAAAAGTCAAGAAAAATAGGAAACCAATTATTTTTATAGACCGGGCGAAAACAAATCAGGAAAATTAGGAAACCAATTATTTTT
>NW_013930246.1:0-215 GCF_000517525.1 Limulus polyphemus | reverse complement strand
GAGTGTCAAAATTAATACAGTTGTCAGTTGTTAGTAATTGGATATCAAAATTACTACAGTATCAGTTATTAGTAACTGGATATCAAAATTACTACAGTGTCAGTTATTAGTAACTGGATGTCAAAATTATTACAGTATCAGTTATAAGAAACTGGATATCAAAATTATTACAGTATCAGTTAATAGAAACTGGATATCAAAATTACTACAGTGTC
>NW_013930245.1:0-430 GCF_000517525.1 Limulus polyphemus | reverse complement strand
GTGATGTACATTGTCTCTACACTTTTAATGGTTTGATCAGATACTGGCCATTATGGTTTTCAGTCCTTTGTGTGGTGTACATTGTCTCTACACTTTCAGTTGTTTATCATAGTGGCCAGTATCTCATCTTTCAGTCCTTTGTGTGGTGTACATTGTCTCTACACTTTCAAGTGTTGACCGAAAGTGTAGAGACAATGTACACCACACAAAGGACTGAAAGATGAGATACTGGCCACTATAGTTGTTTATCATAGCGGCCAGTATCCAGTATCTCATGTTTCAGTCCTTTGTGTGGTGAACCTTGTCTCTACACTTTCAAGTGTTGACCATAGTGGCCAGTATCTCATCTTTCAGTCCTTTGTGTGGTGTACATTGTCTCTACACTTTCAATTGTTTACCATAATGGCCAGTATCCAGTATCTCATAGTTC
>NW_013930244.1:0-206 GCF_000517525.1 Limulus polyphemus | reverse complement strand
TGTCAATAAGAAGACACAAGATTTAACGATACTGTGTACTGTCAATAAGAAGACACAATATTACACGATAATGTGTACTGTACAATAAGAAGACACAAGATTTAACTATACTGTGTACTGTCAATAAGAAGACACAAGATTTAAAAATACTGTGTACTCTCAATAAGAAGACACACGATTTAGCAATACTGTGTACTATATATAAA
>NW_013930243.1:0-625 GCF_000517525.1 Limulus polyphemus | reverse complement strand
AATGACAGTACACAGTAAAGATTTAACGTGTGCTTTTATTGACAGTACACTGTCTTCTTATTCATAGTACACAGTATTGCTGTCAATAAGAAGACACAAGATTTACTGTGTACTGTCAATAAGAAGACACAAGATTTAACGATACTGTGTTCTGTCAATAAGAAGACACAAGATTTAACGATACTGTGTACTGTCAATAAGAAGACATAGGATTTAACGATACTGTGTACTATCAATAAGAAGACACAAGATTTAACGATACTGTGTACTGTCAATAAGAAGACACAAGATTTAACAATATCGTTAAAAAAAGACACAAGAATTGACAGTACACAGTATTGTTAAATCTTGTGTCTTCTTATTGACAGGACATATTATTGTTAAATCTTGTGTTTTCTTACTGACAGTACACATTATCCAATAAGAAGACACAATATTCAATACACAAGATTTAACAATACTGTGTACTGTCTTCTTATTGACAGTACATAGTATTGTTATATCTTGTGTCTTCTTGTTGAAAGTACACTGTATCGTTAAATCTTGTGTCTTCTTATTGACAGTACACAGTATCGTTAAATCTTGTGTCTTTTATTGTACAGTACACAGTATTTCTAAATCGTGT
>NW_013930242.1:0-337 GCF_000517525.1 Limulus polyphemus | reverse complement strand
TCGTGTGTACTACATATACAAGGTAAAAATAACTGAATATTGTTCCTTAAACCAAGTTACATTATATACAGTGTAGTACACACGACTTATTTTACTTTGTATTTACTGTATATAATGTAACTTGGTTTATGGAAAAATATTCAGGTCGTGTGTACTATAAATAGAAGCTAAAAATAACTGAATGTTGTTCCTTAAACCAAGTTACATTATATACAGTGCCGTGTGTACTACAAATACAAGCTAAAAATAACTGAATATTGTTCCTTAAACCAAGTTACATTATATACAGTGTCGTGTGTACTACAAATACAAAGTAAAATAACTGAACATTGTTCCA
>NW_013930241.1:0-222 GCF_000517525.1 Limulus polyphemus | reverse complement strand
TCTGTACTCCAGATCCAACACAACACTCTAAATCTTTATACATGTAATCAGATGGTATGTAAAAATGTCTAGGTCCGTACTCCAGATCCAACACAACACTCTAATACTTTATACATGTACTCAGGTGGTATGTAAAAATGTCTAGGTCTGTACTCTAGATCCAACACAACACTCTAAATCTTTATACATGTAATCAGTGGTATGTAAAAATGTCTAGGTCCC
>NW_013930240.1:0-307 GCF_000517525.1 Limulus polyphemus | reverse complement strand
TCTTAACGCTGTCCCACCACGGGACGTTACTGAAGGTCAGAGAGAGCCACTTAACGCTGTCCCACCGCGGGACGTTACTGAAAGTCAGAGAGAGCTAGAATGTATTGATGTCTGTTTTTATTATGATAATTTTACTTTTATAATGTTACTTTATGAATGATTTTGTATTTTTCTAAAATCTCATACGATTATTTACAACCGTTAAACTGAAGATGTATACAATAATAACACAAACACTGCCAGTCCGAACATTATATTGCTGTACACAAGAGTAACACAAACACTGGCAGTCCGAACAGTATATTGC
>NW_013930239.1:0-258 GCF_000517525.1 Limulus polyphemus | reverse complement strand
GTCAACTTCTTATAGTAGATAACCTTGCTGACACTAGCACTCAAACTAACTAAACCTTTGATTCACTTTATAGTAGAGAACCTTACCGACACTAGCACTCACACTAACTAAACCTTTGATTTAGGTGCACTTTCCTTAGTGGAAACAAAGGGGAACGTCCCTGTCAACTTCTTATAGTATATAACCTTACCGACACTAACACTCACAGTAACTAAACCTTGGATTCAGGTGCACTATCCGTAGTAGAAACGAAGGGGG
>NW_013930238.1:0-292 GCF_000517525.1 Limulus polyphemus | reverse complement strand
GTCTCCATAAAAACTTCTCTATTGAGTCACATAGACGTTTTTATGGAGACAGTAGTTCGATTTTAACGCTAATTTTAACGCTAATATGTGACTCAATAGTCGAGCTACTGTCTCCATAAAAACTTCTCTATTGAGTCACATATTAGCGTTAAAATCGAACTACTGTCTCCATAAAAACTTCTCTATTGAGTCACATATTAGCGTTCAAATCGAGCTACTGTCTCCATAAAAACTTCTCTATTGAATCACATATTAGCGTTCAAATCGAACTACTGTCTCCATAAAAACTTCT
>NW_013930237.1:0-367 GCF_000517525.1 Limulus polyphemus | reverse complement strand
ACAGACAGACTAGATATTTTCCTAGATATTTTTGACTTTGAAAACGTGTTATTAGTTTTCTTCCACTCGATTTGGTCGACTTTCATAACTGACTTTTTAGGTCTTCTTGGTCCTTTTAGTCAGTTTTCCACTAGATTTTTTTGACTTTGAAAACGTGTTTTTAGTTTTCTTCCACTTATCAATGTCAACAAAATATGGGGGAAGGAAGACTAAAAGTCCGTTATAACAGTCGACAAAATATATTGGAAAACCGACTAAAAGGACCCATATAAATGTCAACAAAATTTATTGGAACGAGGACTAAAAGACCGTTATAACAGTCGACAAAATAAAGTTTAAGAAGGATTAAAAAAACCATTATGAAAGT
>NW_013930236.1:0-303 GCF_000517525.1 Limulus polyphemus | reverse complement strand
GTTGGAGGAAAAAGAAAAGAAACAAGAGGAGAGACAACAGCAGTTGCAAGAAAACCTGCAACAGTGGCAGCTCGAACAGCAAAATAAACAAGAGAGATTACAGCAGTTGTTGGAAGGAAAAAGAAAGAAACGAGAAAAGAAACAAGAAGAGAAACTACAGCAGTGGTTGGAGGAAAAAGAAAAGAAACAAGAAGAGAAATTACAGCAGTTGTTAGAGGAAAAAGAAAAGAAACAAGAAGAACGAGAAAAGAAACAAGAAGAAAGTCTCCAACAGTTGGGAGAAAGCCAGAGTACACAAATGGA
>NW_013930235.1:0-298 GCF_000517525.1 Limulus polyphemus | reverse complement strand
ATTTGTAATTATTTTAACAGAACAAAATTAAATCTCCAGGATATATATACAATAGTGGTCATAAGTCTCTCCATTTTACAGTTCTCGTGTAAACAAAATACAAAATAGACTAAACAAACTAATATTCCTACCTCAGTCATTCCCTGCTTCAGGCTAAACTTATACAACTATGTTCATAAATTATTCGCGATAGTTTTTGCGACAATTCGCGCGATTATTTTCTCAGTTTATTCAGCCTCTCCTATCACCGTTGCGAGAACTTATTTCTATAGGGGACATTTATTAGTCTCTTTATTTG
>NW_013930234.1:0-220 GCF_000517525.1 Limulus polyphemus | reverse complement strand
TGATAGGTCTTTTACTATAGATAGAGAGTGGCTGGTAGGTCTATTATTACAGATGGATTTTAGCTGGTACTTCTTTTACTACAGATGGATAGTGACTGGTAGGTCTTTTATTATAGATGGATAGTGGCTGGTGGGTCTTTTACTATAGATAGAGAGTGGCTGGTAGGTCTTTTATTACAGATGGATAGTTACTAGTAGGTCTTTTATTACAGATGGATAG
>NW_013930233.1:0-609 GCF_000517525.1 Limulus polyphemus | reverse complement strand
TGTGAATTTTTAATCAGAAGTTTTATTTACCATATATATATCGATATGAATGTTTAATCAGAAGTTATATTTTCCATGTATATGTATATCGTTGTAAATGTTTAATTAGAAGTTTTATTTACCATATACATATATCATTGCATATGTGTCATCAGAAGTTTTTATTTACTATATATATATTATATATCGATGTGAATGTTTAAACAGAAGTTTTATATACGTGTATATGTATCGTTGAGAATGTTTAAATAGAAGTTTTATTTACCATATATAGATCGTTGTGAATTTTTAGTCAGACGTTTTTGTTTTCCGTATATATATATATCGTTGAGAATTTGTAATAAGAAGTTTTTATTTACTATATACATTGTAAGTATTTAGAGAGACGTTTTATTTACCATATATATATACATCGTTGTGAATTTTTAATCAGAAGTTTTTAGTTACCATATATATATATATATATCGATGTGAATGTTTAATCAGAAGTTTTAAATTACCATACATATATCTTTCTATATGTTTAATAAGATGTTTTATTTACCATATATGTGTATATCGTTGTAAGTGTTTAATCAGAAGTTTTTATTTACTATATATAGATATCGC
>NW_013930232.1:0-317 GCF_000517525.1 Limulus polyphemus | reverse complement strand
CATATAATTATGTCCTGGGGTAAGGAACAAATACGTGCTTCAATAAACAACTGAAAATATGACATATAATTATGTCCTGGGGTAAGGAACAAATACGTGCTTCAATAAACAACTGAAAATATGACATATAATTATGTCCTGGGGTAAGGAACAAATACGTGCTTCAATAAACAACTGAAAATATGACATATAATTAAACAAGCAAGGTAAATGTTACATATAATTAAGGAAACAAGCAAGGTAAATGTTACATATAATTAAGGAAACAAGCAAGATAAATGTTACATATAATTAAGGAAACAAGCAAGATAAATGTT
>NW_013930231.1:0-296 GCF_000517525.1 Limulus polyphemus | reverse complement strand
GGAGTTATTGTCAGATGGTATTGTGAGTTATTATCAGATGGTATTGTTAGATTGTATAGCCAGATGGTATTGTTTAGATAGTATTGTCAGATGGTATTGTTAAAAGCTATTGTCAGATGGTATTGTGAGTTATTGTCAGATGGTATTGTTAGATAGTATTGTCAGATGGTATTGTTAGATAGTATAGTCAGATGGTATTGTAAGTTATTGACAGATGGTATTGTAAGTTATTGTTAGGTGGTATTGTTAGATAGTATTGTCAGATGGTATTGTGAGTTATTGTCATATGGTAATGT
>NW_013930230.1:0-256 GCF_000517525.1 Limulus polyphemus | reverse complement strand
CCCGTTAATACCAGTCATACTTTACTATAACGAAGTAGAAAAATATCTAAACATTCATCACCGTTAATACCAGTCATACTTTACTATAACGAAGTAGAAAAATATCTTAACATCCATTACCGTTAATACCAATCATACTTTACTATAACGAAGTAGAAAAATATCTTAACATTCATCACCGTTAATACCAATCATTCACCGTTAATACCAGTCCATACTTTACTATAACGAAGTAGAAAAATTATCTTAACATCCA
>NW_013930229.1:0-628 GCF_000517525.1 Limulus polyphemus | reverse complement strand
GGATATGGAAGATACAGTGTGATATGAATACTGTTCTGGATATGGAAGTATTCATATCACACTGTATCTGTTCTGGATATGGAAGATACAGTGTGGTTTGAATACTGTTCTGGATATGGAAGATACAGTGTGATATGAATACTGTTCTGGATATGGAAGATACAGTGTGGTTTGAATACTGTTCTGGATATGGCATATCACACTGTATCCCATATCCAGAACAGTATTCCACACTGTATCTTAAACAGTATTTAACTGGATATGGAAGATACAGTATTCAAACCACACTGTATCTTCCATATCCAGAACAGTATTCATATCACACCGTATCTTCCATATCCAAAACAGTATTCAAACCACACTGTATCTTCCATATCCAGAACAGTATTCATATCATGCTGTATCTTCCATATCCAGAACAGTATTCATATCACGGGATATGGAAGATACAGTGTGATATGAATACTGTTCTGGATATGGAAGATACAGTGTGATATGAACACTGTTCTGGATATGGAAGATACAGTGTGATATGAATACTGTTCTGGATATGGAAGATACAGTGTGATATGAATACTGTTCTGGATATGGAAGATACAGTGTGGTTTCAACACTGTTCTGGATATGG
>NW_013930228.1:0-386 GCF_000517525.1 Limulus polyphemus | reverse complement strand
ACACAACTTTGGATCAAGAGACGAAACGAACGGTTATGCTAGAAAGTCGAACACAACTTTGGATTAAGAGACGAAACAAACGGTTATGCTAGAAAGTAGAACACAACTTTGGATCAAGCGACGAAACAAACGGTTATGCTATAAAGTAGAACACAACTTTGGATCAAGAGACGAAACAAACCGTTATGCGTAGAACACAACTTTGGATCAAGAGACGAAACGAACGGTTATGCTAGAAAGTCGAACACAACTTTGGATTAAGAGACGAAACAAACGGTTATGCTAGAAAGTAGAACACAACTTTGGATCAAGCGACGAAACAAACGGTTATGCTAGAAAGTAGAACACAACTTTGGATCAAGAGACGAAACAAACCGTTATGCTAG
>NW_013930227.1:0-308 GCF_000517525.1 Limulus polyphemus | reverse complement strand
CTAATACCTAGGTGTAACTCTAGTTACCGAATTTATTACCACCATATTCATCTTTAGCCTTATAAATTCGGTAACTAGAGTAACACCTATGTGTTCATCGAGTAGTTGTACCAAGTAACAACCATATTCATCTTTAGCCTTACTTGGTACAACTGCTCCATGAACACCTAGGTTAACTCTAGTTACATTATTTATAACCACCATACTCATCTGTAGTCCTTAGTTGGTACAACTACTCCATAAACACCTAGGTGTATCTCTAGTTACCGAATATATAACCACCATACTCTCTTTAGCGTTATTTGGTA
>NW_013930226.1:0-348 GCF_000517525.1 Limulus polyphemus | reverse complement strand
GTTGTTTGTTTTGATTTTTAACATACGAAAACTCAATGGGTTGAAAGTCACCATCATAATCTGGCGAGTAGTACTAGAAGGCAATGAATCCATTTCAAATCTGTTTCCAAAACATTACCTTTTACATTTTAAAGTTTGCTATAAACGCTGAACGTTGTTTGTTTTGATTTTTAAAATACGAAAACTCAATGGGTTGAAAGTCACCATCATAATCTGGCGAGTAGTACTAGAAGGCAATGGATCCATTTCAAATCTGTTTCCAAAACATTACCTTTTACATTTTAAAGTTTGCTATAAACGCTGAACGTTGTTTGTTTTAATTTTTAAAATACGAAAACTCAATGGGTT
>NW_013930225.1:0-328 GCF_000517525.1 Limulus polyphemus | reverse complement strand
ACAGTATTCACGACTATTGTTATAAATAGTGTAAACAGTATTCACGACTATTGTTATAGGTAGTGTAAACAGTATTCACGACTATTGTTATAGGTAGTGTAAACAGTATTCACGACTATTACACTACCTATAACAATTCACGACTATTGTTATAAATAGTGTAAACAGTATTCACGTTTACAGTTATAGGAAGTGTAAACAGTATTCACGACTATTGTTATAAATAGTGTAAACAGTATTCACGTTTATAGTTATAACTAGTATAAACAGTATTAACGTTTACAGTTATAGGTAGTGTAAGCAGTATTCACGACTATTGTTATAAATA
>NW_013930224.1:0-219 GCF_000517525.1 Limulus polyphemus | reverse complement strand
TAATGTTGACTAATACAAGTAGGACTCAGTACCACAATGTTGACTAATACAAGTAGGACTCAATGCCATAATGTTTACTAATACAAGTAGGACTCAATACCATAATGTTTACTAATACAAGTAGGATTCAATGCCATAATGTTGATTAATACAAGTAGGACTCAGTACCATAATGTTGATTAATACAAGTAGGACTCGGTACCATAATGTTGACTAATA
>NW_013930223.1:0-499 GCF_000517525.1 Limulus polyphemus | reverse complement strand
AAAGTATCAACTAACAAATAAACTTTCAGTCCATTGTGAGTAATCAATAAAAATCAGCACATATTGATTATCCTCATGAGGTTTAGGCAGAGGACCAGCTATATCAGTGGTGTTGGTGATGGACAGCACTCAAGTATCAACTAACAAGTAAACTTCAGTCCATATGGTGAAGTAATCAATAAAAATCAGCACATATTGATTATCCTCATGAGGTTTAGGCAGAGGACCAGCTATATCAGTGGTGTTGGTGATGGGTGCTGATTTTTATTGATTACTTCACCAAATGGACTGAAGTTTATTTGTTAGTTGATACTTTAGTGCTGTATATTGATTATCCTCATGAGGTTTAGGCAGAGGACCAGCTATATCAGTGGTGTTGGTGATGGACAGCACTAAAGTATCAACTAACAAATAAACTTCAGTCCATATGGTGAAGTAATCAATAAAAATCAGCACATATTGATTATCCTCATGAGGTTTAGGCAGAGGACCAGCTATA
>NW_013930222.1:0-353 GCF_000517525.1 Limulus polyphemus | reverse complement strand
AACCCCTCCATCCCAGGTATCATTCTAGTAAACCCTTCTCTAAACCCTTTCCAACAATTCAATGTCTGTCCTAAGGTAAGGAGCCCAACACTGAACACAATATTCCAAATGTGGCCTAATCAGTGACCTGTACAATGAAATTATAACCTTTTTAGACTTATATTCAATATTTCTGTAGATACAACCTAAACTCTATTTGCCCTAGCAACAGCACACTGCTTGGGTGGCTTTAGAGACTGATCGACTATTATACCAAGATTCCTTTCCTTAAGATTATTCCTATCCAAATTATACTTATAATTCAAAGTATGATAACCCACATGCATTATCTTGCATTTATTATAATTAAAACC
>NW_013930221.1:0-227 GCF_000517525.1 Limulus polyphemus | reverse complement strand
TCAACAGATCGTAACTAACTATAAGACAGGTTTACAATGGAAGTTACTACACAAATAAGTAGATCGTAACTAGGCTATAAGACAGGTTTACAATGGAAGTTACTACACAAATCAACAGATCGTAACTACACTATAAGACAGGTTTATAATAGAAGTTACTACACAAATCAACAGATCGTAACTAGACTACGAGACAGGTTTACAATGGAAGTTACTACACAAATAAG
>NW_013930220.1:0-329 GCF_000517525.1 Limulus polyphemus | reverse complement strand
TATATTGTTGATCTTGTAATGTTATGTTCATTCTGACTAGATACTGGATAATATCTAACCAATGATTATATATTGTTGATCTTGTAATGTTATGTTCATTCTGACTAGATACTGGATAATATTTAACCAATGATTATATTATGAGACAGACTCTTTTAATTTGAACTTAGAGATCTTTCTAGACTTCACCACAACATAAGGCTAGCCAGAGCCCACAGGTATCAATATAAAAAGCTATTTATGTTATAAATAGTTGCCTGGCTAGATCTTATATGTCGGTATAAGTTTGTAGATAAAGTTTAGTATAATATATAGACTGATAGGTATAT
>NW_013930219.1:0-396 GCF_000517525.1 Limulus polyphemus | reverse complement strand
TATTTAATCCAGTCGGACTTAAGGAAACACATGTTTATTTACAACATATCTAGCAAGTTTCTTAATTAACTCAAACCCAACTGATTAAATAGGACCCAATAGCTAGTATCGTTCTATGACCCACTGTTGACTTTAGTCTGCGGTAATTAACTCATATATTTACAACATATCTACATGTGTTTGTTTAAGAAAACTGGTTACAGACTAAAGTCAACAGTGGGTCAGAGAACGATACTAGCTATTGGGTCCTATTTAATCCAGTAGAACTTAAGGAAACACATGTAGATATTTTGTAAATATATGAGTTAATTAACACATTGGTTGCTGAATAAAGTCAACAGTGGATTATAGAACAATACTAGATAATAGGTCCTATTTATTAGAGTCGGTCTAAAA
>NW_013930218.1:0-221 GCF_000517525.1 Limulus polyphemus | reverse complement strand
AACTTCTATATTCAGATTGGTTTTTAATGTAACTAACTTCTGTATTCAGATTGGTTTTTAATGTAACTAACTTCTGTATTCAGATTGGTTTTTAATGTAACTAACTTCTGTATTCAGATTGGTTTTTAATGTAACTAACTTCTGTATGCAGATTGGTTTTTAATGTAACAACTTCTCTATTCAGATTGGTTTTTATGAACTAACTTCTGTATTCAGATTGG
>NW_013930217.1:0-205 GCF_000517525.1 Limulus polyphemus | reverse complement strand
ATACAACATTTAACAATACTGTGTACTGTCAATAAGAAGACACAAGATTTAACGATACTGTGTACTGTCAATAAGAAGACAAAATATTTAACAATACTGTGTCTTTCAATAAGAAGACAAAAGATTTAACAAAACTAGTGTACTGTCAATAAGAAGACACACGATTTAGCAATACTGTGTACTTGTCAATTAGAAGACACAAGTA
>NW_013930216.1:0-692 GCF_000517525.1 Limulus polyphemus | reverse complement strand
AAGACTAAAAATACAGCTATCAAAGTCGAAAATATCTAGTCTAAGAAGGTCTAAAAAGACAGTTATTAAAGTCGAAAAAATCGAGTGGACCTTTTATTCCTCCGTCCACTAGATTTTGTTGACATTGATATGGCTCGTTTTAGTCAGTTTTCCACTATATTTTGTCGAATGTTATAACGGTTTTTAGTCTTCCTTCTTCCAGATTTTGTTGACATTGATAAAGTTCCTTTTAGTCCGTTTTCCACTAGATTTTTTTGACTTTTAAAACGTGTTTTTAGTTTTCTCTTTCTTACACTATATTTTAATGACTTTCATAATGGTATTTTTATCCTTCTTAAACTTTATTTTGTCGACTGTTATAACGGTTGATTAAAAATACCATTATGAAAGTCATTAAAATATAGTTTAAGAAAAACTAAAAATACCGCTATCAAAGTCGAAAATATCTAGTCTAAGAAGGCCTAAAAAGTCAGTTATGAAAGTCGACCAAATCGAGTGGAAGAAAACTAAAAACATGTTTTCTAAAGGCCTTCTTAGACTAAAAAGTCAGTTATGAAAGTCGACCAAATCGAGTGGAAGAAAACTAAAAACATGTTTTCTAAGTCAACAAAATCTAGTGGAAAACTGACTAAAAGGACCCTTATCAATGTCAAAAAAATCTGGAGGAAGGAAGACTAAAAGTCCGTTATAAC
>NW_013930215.1:0-272 GCF_000517525.1 Limulus polyphemus | reverse complement strand
GAAATCTTATGTCTTCTTAAACGATACTGTGTACTGTCTTATTGAAGACACAAGATTTAACGATACTGTGTACTGTCAATAAGAAGACATAAGATTTAACAATACTATGTACTGTCAATAAGAAGACACAAGATTTAACGATACTGTGTACTGTCAATAAGAAGACACAAGATTTAACGATACTGTGTACTTTCAACGATAATATGTACTGTCAGTAAGAAAACACAAGATTTAACAATAATGGGTCCTGTCAATAAGAAGAGAGAAGACTT
>NW_013930214.1:0-218 GCF_000517525.1 Limulus polyphemus | reverse complement strand
TGTTTCTAGGTCTATTTATCCACCTTCCTCTCTGGTTCTTGTCCTTTTTCTTCATCTTACACTTTGTTTCTAGGTCTATTTATCCACCTTCCTTTCTGTTTCTTGTTCTTTTTCTTCATCTCACACATTGTTTCTAGGTCTATTTATCCACCTTCCTCTCTGTTTCTTGTTCTTTTTCTTCATCTCACACATTGTTTCTAGGTCTATTTATCCACCTT
>NW_013930213.1:0-1192 GCF_000517525.1 Limulus polyphemus | reverse complement strand
TTCCTGGTAACATTGACCTGTCTTCCTGATTACAATGAGACATGTTCCTGGTAACATTGACTTGTCTTCCTGGTTATAATGAGATTATAATGAGACATGTTCCTTGTAACATTGACCTGTCTTGCTGATTACAATGAGACATGTAGGAACAAGTCTCATTATAACCAGTAAGACAGGTGAATGTCACAAGGAACATGTCTCATTGTAATCAGCAAGACAGGTCAATGTTACCAGGAACATGTCTCCTTGTAATCAGGAAGGCAGGTCAATGTTACCAGGAACATGTCTCATTATAATCAGGAAAACAAGTCAATGCTACCAAGAAGTAACATTGACCTGTCTTCCTGGTCATAATGAAACATGTTCCTGGTAACATTAACTTGTCTTCCTAGTTATAATTATACATGATCCTGGTAACACTCATTATAATCAGGAAGACAGGTCAATGTTACCAGGAACATGTCTCATTATAACTAGGAAGACAAGTCAAACATGTTCCTGGTAACATTGACTTATCTTCCTGGTTACAGTCCAGGAACATGTCTGATTATAATCAGGAAGACAGGTCTATGTTACCAGGAACGTGTCTCATTGTATTCAGGAAGACAGGTCAATGTTACTAGGAACATATCTCTAACATTGAACTGTCTTCCTGATTATAATGACAACTGTTCCTAGTAACATTGACTTTTCTCCCTAGATATAATGAGACATGTTCCTGTTAACATTGACCTTTCTTCCTGATTACAATGAGACATGTTCTTGGTAACATTAACTTGTATTCCTGATTATAATGACACATCTACGAAGTCAAGTCAATGTTACCAGGAACATGTCTCATTGTAATCACGAAGACAGGTCAATGTTAACAGGAACATGTGTCATTATATTCAGGAAGACATGTCATTCTTACCAGGAACATGTCTCATTATAACCTAGAAGACAGGTCAATGTTAAAAGGGGCATAATAACAAGCAAGACAGAACAATGTTACCAGGAGCATGTCTCATTACAATCAGGAAGGCAGGTCAATGTTACCAGAAACATGTCTCATTATAACCAGGAAGACAGTCAATGATACCACGAACATGTCTCATTGTAATCACGAAGACAGGTCAATGTTAACAGGAACATGTGTCATTATAATCAGGAAGACAGACAAGTTCCTGGTAACATTAACTTGTATTTTTGA
>NW_013930212.1:0-340 GCF_000517525.1 Limulus polyphemus | reverse complement strand
TAGATAATAAGAACAGCTGTAAAGAGACAAAGTTCTTCTAGATAATAAGAACAGTTTGAAGAACTTTGTCTCTTTACCTTATTATCTAAACAGTTGTAAAGAGACAAAGTTCTTTGTCTCTTTACAGCTCTTCTTATTATCTAGAAGTTCTTCTAGATAATAAAAACAGTTGTAAAGAGACAAAGTCCTTCTAGATAATAAGAACAGTTGTAAAGAGACAAAGTTCTTCTAGATAATAAGAACAGTTGTAAAGAGACAAAGTCCTTCTAGATAATAAGAACAGTTGTAAAGAGACAAAGTCCTTCTAGATAATAAGAACAGCTGTAAAGAGACACAGTTC
>NW_013930211.1:0-417 GCF_000517525.1 Limulus polyphemus | reverse complement strand
GAAGATTTATCAATACTGTATACTGTCAATAAGAAGACACAAGATTTAACAATACTGTGTACTATCAATAACATTATTGACAGCACACAGTATCGTTAAATATTGTGGCTTGTTATTGATAGTACACAGTATCGTTAAATATTATGGCAAGAAGACACGAGATTTAACGATACTGTGTACTATCAATAAGAAGAAACGAGATTTAACGATACTGTGTACTATCAATAAGAAAACACAAGATTTAACAATACTGTGTACTGTCAATAAGAAGACACAAGATTTAACAATACTGTGTACTGTCAATAACAAGACACAAGATTTAACAATACAGTGTACTGTCGAAATCTTGTGTCTTCTTATTATCGATACTGTGTACTATCAATTAGAAGAAACCAAATTTAACAATACTGTGTACTA
>NW_013930210.1:0-282 GCF_000517525.1 Limulus polyphemus | reverse complement strand
CCTTGTGTCTTCTTACTGACAGTACACAGTATCGTTAAATCTTGTGTCTTCTTATTGGTGTACTGTAAGACACAAGATTTAACGATACTATTATCGTTGAATATTGTGTCTTCTTATTGACAGTACACAGTATCGTTAAATCTTGTGTCTTCTTATTGACAGTGCACAGTATCTTTTAATCTTGTGTCTTCTTACTGACAGTACACAGTATCGTTAAATCTTGTGTCTTCTTATTGACAGTTCACAGTATTGTTAAATCGTGTGTCCTCTTATTGACAGTAC
>NW_013930209.1:0-390 GCF_000517525.1 Limulus polyphemus | reverse complement strand
CTGTGTACTACAGACATGCGTCTCTTTCATCGTACATCATAAATATCTTCATACTGTGTACTACAAACATGTGTCTCTTTCATCGTACATCACAAATATCTTCATACTGCGTACTACAAACATGTGTCTCTTTCATCATTCATTATAAGTATCTTCATACTGCGTACTACAAACATGTGTCTCTTTCATCACGTCTCTTTCATCGTACATCACATATATCTTCATACTGTGTACTACAAACATGCGTCTTACTTATGATGTATGATGAAAGAGACGCATGTTTGTAGTACACAGTATGAATATATTTGTGATGTACGATGAAAGAGACACATGTTTGTAGTACACAGTATGAAGATATTTATGATGTACGATGAAAGTCTTCATACTGTG
>NW_013930208.1:0-423 GCF_000517525.1 Limulus polyphemus | reverse complement strand
GGTTAGTGTTGATTAGATAGATTCCCTCAACAGTTTGTGGCCGTGGTTAGTGTTGATTAGGTAGATTCCCATCACAGTTCGTGGCCGTGAGTAGTGTTGATTAGATAGATTCTCTCAACAGTTTGTGGCCGTGGTTAGTGTTGATTAGGTAGATTCCCATCACAGTTTGTGGCCGTGAGTAGTGTTGATTAGATAGATTCCCTCAACAGTTTGGGGCCGTGGTTAGTGTTGATTAGATAGATTCCCTCAACAGTTTGGAGCCGTGGTTAGTGTTGATTAGATAGATTCCCTCAACAGTTTGGAGCCGTGGTTAGTGTTGATGAGATAGATTCCCATCACAGTTTGTGGCCGTGGTTAGTGTTGATTAGATAGATTCCCTCAGCAGTTTGTGACCGTGAGTAGTGTTGATTAGCTAGATTCCCT
>NW_013930207.1:0-370 GCF_000517525.1 Limulus polyphemus | reverse complement strand
TTGTTTATAGCTATTATCATACAATATATCCACCCTAGTTCTAGTGTCATTATATATTGTTTATAGCTATTATCATACAATAAGTCCACCCTAGTTCTAGTGTCATCATACACCAAGATGTTGTTTATAGCTATTATCATGCAATATGTCCACCCTAGTTCTAGTGTCATCATATGGCGTACAATATGTCCACCCTAGTTCTAATGTCATCATATGTTGTTTGTAGATATTTTCATACAATATATCCACCCTAATTCTAGTGTCATCATACACCAAGTTGTTGTGTGTAGCTGTTATCATACAATATGTTCATCCTAGTTCTAGTGTCATTGTATATTCTTTGTGGCTATTATCATACAGCTTGTCCACC
>NW_013930206.1:0-222 GCF_000517525.1 Limulus polyphemus | reverse complement strand
GAAGACACAAGATTTAACGATACTGTGTAACTGTCAATAAGAAGACACAAAATTTATCGATATTGTGATCTGTCAATAAGAAGACACAAGATTTAACGATACTGTGTAATGTCAATTAGAAGACACAATATTTAACTATGCTGTGTACTGTCAATAAGAAGACACAAGATTTAACAATACTGTGTCTTTCAATAAGAAGACACAAGATTTAACAAAACTGTG
>NW_013930205.1:0-452 GCF_000517525.1 Limulus polyphemus | reverse complement strand
AAAACATCGGTTTTTCTTATTCTTCAATATACACACTGAGTTATATAACGTGTTACACGAAATGAGAAGGCAAAACAATAATTATATAGGTGGAGAAATTATGAAATTTATAAGAAAACAAACAAGATGAAACACTCGACAAATTAAGATAATTTTATTGACCAGTGAGAAGAAAACTGCTTTGAAAATATAAACAAAAATGTTATTTAATTTTTTGACGCACTCGAATATATAAAAATATCCACAATTCCTTCACTTCTTCATTATACTTTGTCTCTTTTCATAACAGCGAATATATAAAAATATCCAGTGCGTCAAGAAATTAAATAACATTTTTGTCCCGGGTATCCTTTACTGCGCATGACATAAGGTTTTAGTGTCTTACATTCAAAATTTTGTTAAACTACTTTTTGTTTATGTTATACCATTTAGAATAGCATAAAATCTTAGCC
>NW_013930204.1:0-285 GCF_000517525.1 Limulus polyphemus | reverse complement strand
AGAAGCAATAAAAGATACAATGTTTATGTGCAGAAGTAATAAAAGATACAATGTTTATGTGTAGAAGTAATAAAAGATACAATGTTTATGTGTAGAGGTAATAAAAGATACAACGTTTATGTGTAGAGGTAATAAAAGATACAATGTTTATGTGTAGAATTAATAAAAGATACAACGTTTATGTGTAGAAGTAATAAACATTGTATCTTTTATTACTTCTACACATAAACATTGTATCTTTTAGTATCTTTTACTACTTCTACACAAATGTTTATGTGTAGAAGT
>NW_013930203.1:0-464 GCF_000517525.1 Limulus polyphemus | reverse complement strand
TATCTTTTGTTTTCTTATTGACAGTACACAGTATCGTTAAATCATCTCGCTTGTTAGTGATAGTACACAGTATTTTTAAATCTTGTGTTTTCTTATTGACAGTATATTGTATTGTTAAATCCTATGTCTTCTTACCGACAGTACACAATATTGTTAAATATTTACTGTCGATAAGAAGACAATACAGTATTGATAAAACTTGTGTCTTCTTATTGACAGTACATAGTATTGTTAAATCTTGTGTCTTCTTATTGATAGTACACAGTATTCCGTTAATTCTGGTGGCCCTTTAGTGATAGTACACAGTATTGTTAAAACGTTTGTCTTCTTATTGATAATACACAGTATCGTTAAATCTTGTGTCTTGTTATTGAAAGTACACAGTATCGTTAAATCTTGTGGCTTGTTATTGACAGTACAAAGTATCGTTAAATCTTATGGCTTGTTGTACATAGTACACAGTA
>NW_013930202.1:0-253 GCF_000517525.1 Limulus polyphemus | reverse complement strand
GCTAATATTTAGGAATGCATACAAGCCAATCTTAGAATCCACTAGTCAAGCAAATATTTAGAAATGCATACCACCAATCATAGTGTGCACCGGTCAAGCTGATAGTTAGGAATGCATACAAGCCAATCATTGTGTCCACGGGTCAGCTAATATTTATGAATGCATACAAGCCAATCACAGTATCCGCGTGTCCACGGGTCAAGCTAATATTTAGGAATACATACAAGCCAATCATAGTGTCCACGGGTCAAGC
>NW_013930201.1:0-375 GCF_000517525.1 Limulus polyphemus | reverse complement strand
CATCAGCTCTGATTCAAACTTCTCCCAATAAGTACATATAATTTCAGTAATTTAATCCACTGATCAGCTCTGATTCAAACTTCTCCTGATAAGTACATATAATTTCAGTAATTTATCTTCTGATCAGCTCTGATTCAAACTTCTCCCGATAAGTACATATAATTTCAGTAATTTATACACTGATCAGCTCTAAAAGTGGATTAAATTACTGAAATTATATGTACTTATCGGGAGAAGGATCAGCTCTGATTCAAACTTCTCCCAATAAGTACATATAATTTCAGTAACTTATCCACTGATCAGCTCTGATTCAAACTTCTCCCGATAAGTATATATAATTTCAGTAATTTATCCACTGATCGGCTCTGATTCAAA
>NW_013930200.1:0-537 GCF_000517525.1 Limulus polyphemus | reverse complement strand
AGATGAACAATGTTTGGTATTGCCTAATGGTTAGATTAATAATGTTTGCTATTGGCTAATGGTTAGATGAATAATGTTTGGTATTGGCTAAAGGATAGGCGAATAATGTTTGCTATTGGCTATTGGTTAGATGAATAATGTTTCTCATAAAATAGTAACAATGTTCGGTATTTTTAATGGTGCGATGAACAATGTTTGTTATTGGCTAATGGTTGGATCAACAATGTTTATCTAACCATTAGCCAATACCGAACAATTTTGGATTGACTAATGGTTAACCAAACATTGTTCATCATTGGCTAATGGTTAGATGAACAATGTTTGGTATTGACTAATGGTTAGATGAACAATGATTAGCCAATACCTAACATTGTTCATCTAACCATTAGTCAATACCAAACATTGTTCATCTAATCATTAGCCAATACCAAACACTGTTCAACTAACCATTAGCCAATACCAAACATTGTTCATCTAACCATTAGCCAATACCTTCTAACCACTGTTCATACCAAACTAACCATTAGGCAAGTTGAA
>NW_013930199.1:0-236 GCF_000517525.1 Limulus polyphemus | reverse complement strand
AAATATTAACATAGGCCATTATTTACGAATTGGAAAATAATTAAATTAATTCGTAGAATAAATCACATTCTATCAGTTTTGGATGTAGTTTCAAGTAATACCTTTAATGCTAATAATATTCATTTCAAGTCAATTCATAAAAAATTGATATAAAGAAAATGAAAGCGAGAAAGAAAATTTAATTTTGAATAGCAAATGCTACTATATTTGCAAATACTGCTTATTTTGGTACTTTC
>NW_013930198.1:0-254 GCF_000517525.1 Limulus polyphemus | reverse complement strand
ACTGTCAATAAGAATACACAAGATTTTTGACAGTACACAGTATTGTTTTGTGTCTTCTTAGATTTAACAATCCTATGTACTATCAACAAGAAGATAAGATTTAACGATACTGTGTACTATCACTAACAAGCCAAAAGATTTAACAATACTGTGTACTGTCAATAAGAAGACAAAAGATTTAACAATCCTATGTACTATCAATAAGAAGACAAGATTTAACGATACTGTGTACTATCACTAACAAGCCAAAAGAT
>NW_013930197.1:0-347 GCF_000517525.1 Limulus polyphemus | reverse complement strand
GTTTGTGAACTGAAGTTACCATCCATCAGTTTGTTTTGTGTCAATAAATTTGCTGTTTGTGAATTGAAGTTACCATCCATCAGTTTGTTTTGTGTCTATAAATCCGTTGTTTGTGAACTGAAGTTACAATCCATCAGTTTGTTTTGTGTCTATAAATTTGCTGTTTGTGAACTGAAGTTACCATCCATCAGTTTGTTTGTGTCTATAAATCTGCGGATGGTAACTTCAGTTCACAAACAATCAGTTTGTTTTGTGTCTATAAATCCGTTGTTTGTGAACTGAAGTTACCATCCATCAGTTTGTTTTGTGTCTATAAATCCGTTGTTTGTGAACTGAAGTTGCAATCC
>NW_013930196.1:0-267 GCF_000517525.1 Limulus polyphemus | reverse complement strand
TGTTGACTTTAGTCTGCAGCCAATATGATATGTTGTAAATATATGAGTTAATTAAGGTGGGTCATAGAACGATACTAGCTATTGGGTCCTATTTAATCCAGTCTGTCTTAAACAAACACATGTAGATATATTGTAAATATATGAGTTAATTAACAAACTGGTTGCAGACTAAAGTCAACAGTGGGCCAAAGAACGATACTAGCTGATGGGTCCTATTTAATCCAGTCGGTCTTAGACAAACACATGTATGTTGACTTTAGTCTGCAG
>NW_013930195.1:0-209 GCF_000517525.1 Limulus polyphemus | reverse complement strand
CACAAGATTTAACGTATTGTGTACTGTCAATAAGAAGACACAAGATTTAACGATACTGTGAAATGTCAATTAGAAGACACAAGATTTTAACGATACTGTGTACTGTCAATAAGAAGACACAAGATTTTAACGATACTGTGTACTGTCAATAAGAAGACACAATATTTAACGATACTGTGTACTGTATATTAGGAGACACAATATTTAAC
>NW_013930194.1:0-324 GCF_000517525.1 Limulus polyphemus | reverse complement strand
CAGTAGATATTAACGGTTTAAATGCCAGGTAGTAACATACCAGTGTCAAAGACCAACATTAAACTTTAAATGTCGTTAATATCTACTGTTCAAGTAGTAACATACAATGTCAAAGACCAACATTAAACAACAGTAAAATATTAACGACATTTAAACAGGTAGTAACATACCAGTGTCATAGACCAACATTAAACAACAGTAGATATTAACGACATTCAAACAGGTAGTAACTTACCAGTGTCAAAGAAAAACATTAAACAACAGTAGATATTAAAGACATTTAAATAGGTAGTAACATAAAAGTGTCAAAGACCAACATTAAAC
>NW_013930193.1:0-344 GCF_000517525.1 Limulus polyphemus | reverse complement strand
TATATATGAGAGTTAAGTTGTTACAATTCAGGTAACTAAACTGACGGTATGTATATATGAGAGTTAAGTAGTTACAATTCAGGTAACTAAACTGACGGTATGTTTATATGTATATATGAGAGTTAAGTTGTTACAATTCAGGTAACTAAACTGACGGTATGTTTATATGTATATATATGAGAGTTAAGTAGTTACAATTCAGGTAACTAAACTGACGGTATGTTTATATGTATATATATGAGAGTTAAGTAGTTACAATTCAAGTAACTAAACTGACGGTATGTTTATAACTCTCATATATATACATAAGTAGTTACAATTCAGGTAACTAAACTGACGGTATG
>NW_013930192.1:0-255 GCF_000517525.1 Limulus polyphemus | reverse complement strand
AAGATCACGATCTCACCCAACTTGTCAATGTCACAAACAGTAGAAACATTTACAAACTGACAAGATCCCTGGGAAACAGACATGACAAGATCACGATCTCACCCAACTTGTCAATCTCACAAACAGTAGAAACATTTACAAACTGACAAGATCACGATCTCACCCAACTGGCCAATGTCACAAACAGTAGAAACATTTACAAACTGACAAGATCGCTGGGAAACAGACATGACAGGATCACGATCTCACCCAACT
>NW_013930191.1:0-236 GCF_000517525.1 Limulus polyphemus | reverse complement strand
TTTTTGATAATTTTCTATAACATCAGAACACAAAAGTAATAGTATAAGTAGTTTGGCTAAATGTGCAATATTTATAATATTCCAAAACATTTTTGATAATATCAGAACACAAACGTAATGGTATAAGTAGTTTGGCTAAATGTGCAATATTTATAATATTTTAATACATTCTTGATAACATCTGAACACAAAAGTATTGGTATAAGTAGTTTGGCTAAATGTGCAATATTTATAAT
>NW_013930190.1:0-220 GCF_000517525.1 Limulus polyphemus | reverse complement strand
GAACATATATATCATCATTAAGTTACAAAGCTACCAGATATTATCAATAATATAGAACATATATATCATGTAACTTAATGAAAGCTACCAGATATTACCAATAATATAGAACATGTATATCATGTAACTTAATGAAAGCTACCAGATACTACCAGTAATATAGAACATATATATCATGTAACTTAATGAAAGCTACCAGATACTATCAATAATATAGAAC
>NW_013930189.1:0-227 GCF_000517525.1 Limulus polyphemus | reverse complement strand
GAATAGTGACTGGTAGGTGTTTTATTATTAATGGATAGTGGCTGATAGGTCTTTTACTATAGATAGATAGAGGCTGGTAGGTCTTTTATTACAGATGGATTGTGGCTGGTAGGTCTTTTATTACAGATGGATAGTGGCTGGTAGGTCTTTTATTATAGATGGATAGTGGCTGGTAGGTCTTTTATTATAGATAGTGAGTGGCTAGTAGGTCTTTTATTACAGTTGGA
>NW_013930188.1:0-230 GCF_000517525.1 Limulus polyphemus | reverse complement strand
AGATGATGCAAAACATCTAGTTTATAAACCGATAAGACTATCAGATGATGCAAAACGACTAACTTATAAACCGATAAGACTATCAGATGATGCAAAACAACTAGTTTATAAACCGATAAGACTATCTGATGATGCAAAACAACTAGTTTATAAACCGATAAGACTATCAGATGATGCAAAACAACTAACTTAAAAAACCGATAAGACTATCAGATGATGCAAAACAACTA
>NW_013930187.1:0-215 GCF_000517525.1 Limulus polyphemus | reverse complement strand
AAATATATATTGTAAGAAGGTACAAAAAGATCATTATGAATGTCAAAAAATCTAGTGTAATAAGGACTAAAAAGACCATTATGAATGTCAAAAAATCTAGTGTAAGAATTATTAATATGATCGTTATCAATGTTAACAAAATCTAGTGGAAGCACGACTAAAAAGACAGTTATCCAAGTCAACAAAATCTAGTGAAAGAAAGACAATAAAGACTA
>NW_013930186.1:0-395 GCF_000517525.1 Limulus polyphemus | reverse complement strand
AGTACACAGTATCTTTACTATCAATAAGAACACACAAGATTTAACAATACCGTGTACTGTCAATAAGAAGACACAAGATTTAACGATACTGTGTACTGTCAATAGGAAGACACACGATTTATCAATACTGTTTACTATCAATAAGAACACACAAGATTTAACAATACCGTGTACTGTCAATAAGAAGACACAAGATTTAACCAGTATTGATAAATCGTATGTCTTCTTATTGACAGTACACAGTATCGTTAAATCTTGTGTCTTTTTATTGATAGTACACAGTATCGTTAAATCTTGTGTCTTCTTATTGACAGTACACAGTATCGTTAAATCTTGTGTCTTCTTATTGACATTACTCAGTATCTTTAAATCTTGTGTCTTCTTATTGACAGTAC
>NW_013930185.1:0-282 GCF_000517525.1 Limulus polyphemus | reverse complement strand
ACGTCGTTCCATTTGGACGGATCATCTCCAAATTTTGTATGAACGGGTATGCAACAAAGTAAATACGCAAAAGGCTAGAATTTTGCATCTACTATCATTTTTGCGACTTTTGTGGTCGTTTTATGTTACTCTTTTGTTGGCTTTTCGTAAAGCGTATGTGTACTGCAGGGAAGCTTTTGGTTACTGATTGTTTTTCGATTTCTTGTTACCAGAGGGTCCTAAATTGATGATTCTTCACCAAATTTGGTATGTAGGTACACTTTAACTTTGCGTAGTTATATG
>NW_013930184.1:0-279 GCF_000517525.1 Limulus polyphemus | reverse complement strand
CCACGAGTATCTCATTTTAGAACTATTCGGCACTATCGTCATTACATTTTCCAACCTAGAATTCTTTATAACAATTAGAAGATGCATAGACTATTACTAAACATGTTGAACGAACGAATCCACTTGTGTACAAAACCAAACGTATTACTGGTGTATCAATTAAATTATTCGGGTACTAATACGTATTACTGGTGTATCAATTAGATTATTCAGGTACTAATGCTAAAACAACCTAAAATATCTGAATTACGTAGATATCATTATATAGTTTGCTTTAGA
>NW_013930183.1:0-374 GCF_000517525.1 Limulus polyphemus | reverse complement strand
CTTCTTATTGACAGTACACACTATTGTTAAATCTTGAGTCTTCTTATTGACAGTACACAGTATTGTTAAATCTTGTGTTTTTATTGACAGTACACAGTATTGTTAAATCTTGTGTCTTCTTATTGAGAGTACACGGTATTGTTAAATCTTGTGTCTTCTTATTGACAGAAGATTTAACGATACTGTGTAGTGTCTTCTTATTGACAGTACACAGTATCGTTAAATCTTGTGTCTTTTCATAGATAGTACACAGTATAGTACACAGTACTGTTAAATATTGTGTCTTTTTATTGACAGTACACAGTGTTGTTAAATCTTGTGTCTTCTTATTGACAGTACACAGCCTTATTGACAGTACACAGTACCGTTAAATC
>NW_013930182.1:0-315 GCF_000517525.1 Limulus polyphemus | reverse complement strand
GTATATACGAACATTCTTGTGGATTTTTTGCTGAAGTTTTAGACGGTATATACGAACATTCTTGTGGATTTTTGCTGAAGTTTTAAACGGTATATACGAACATTCTTGTATATTTTTGCTGAAGTTTTAGACGGTATATACGAACATTCTTGTGTATTTTTGCCGAAGTTTTAAACGGTATATACGAACATTCATTTTTTGCTGAAGTTTTAGACGATATATACGAACATTCTTGTATATTTTTGCTGAAGTTTTAAACGGTAAATACCAACATTATTGTGTATTTTTACTCAAGTTTTAGACGGTATATACGAA
>NW_013930181.1:0-213 GCF_000517525.1 Limulus polyphemus | reverse complement strand
CACAAGATTTAACAATACTGTGTACTGTCAATAAGAAGACACAAGATTTAACGATACTGTGTTCTGTCAATAAAAATACACATGATTTAAAAAAACTGTGTACTATCAAGAAGAACACAAGCGATTTAACGATACTGTGTACTGTCGATAAGAAGACACAAGATTCAACGTTACTGTGTACTGTCAATAAGAAGACAAGATTTAACGATACTG
>NW_013930180.1:0-234 GCF_000517525.1 Limulus polyphemus | reverse complement strand
GAAGACAATATTGTCAATCTTGTGTCTTCTTATTGACAGTACAAGATTTAACGATACTGTGTACTGTCAATAAGAAGACACAAGATTTAACGATACTGTGTACTGTCAATAAGAATAGACAATATTCGTCGATAATGTGTACTGTCAGTATGAAAACACAAGGTTTAACAATAATGTGTCCTGTCAATAATAAGACACAAGATTTAACGATACTGTGTACTGTCAAAAAGAAGA
>NW_013930179.1:0-353 GCF_000517525.1 Limulus polyphemus | reverse complement strand
GGACGGATCATCTCCCGAACGTTCATACAAAATTTGTTGCATACTTGCGTATTTACATGCAAAATTCTAGCCTTCTATTTATGCAACGAACGATCATACAAAATTTGGTGATGATCCGTCCAAATGGAAGGACCATGTAAATACGCAAGAAAATTCTAGCCTTCTATTGTCATTGGCGACTTTTGTGGTCGTTTTATGTTACTCTTTTATTGGCTTTTCTGAAAGCGTATGTGTACTGCAGTGAAGCTTTTGGTTACTGATTGTTTTTCGATTTCTTGTTACCAGAGGATCCTAAATTGATGATTCTTCACCAAATTTGGTATGTAGGTACACTTTAACGTTGGGTAGTAATA
>NW_013930178.1:0-566 GCF_000517525.1 Limulus polyphemus | reverse complement strand
CGCAAGCATGCAACGAACCTTACTGAAAAAATTTCGAGAAGATCTGTCCAAATGGAACGACGTACTGGTACAAAACGCAAAACCTTCCCTTCTTTTATTGGCTTTTCTGAAAGCGTATGTGTACTGCAGTGAAGCTTTTGGTTACTGATTGTTTTTCAATTTCTTGTTACCAGAGGGCCCTAAATTGATGATTCTTCACCCAATTTGGTATGTAGGTACACTTTAACATTGCATAATAATATGCAGAGTTTTACCATCCTACTGTTTGTTTTAAAGGAATAATTTCTATTGTCATTTTTGCGACTTTTGTGGTCGTTTTATGTTAGGCTAGAATTTTGCATGAAAATACGCAAGTATGCAACGAACGTTCATACAAAATTTGGAGATGATCCGTCCAAATGGAACGACGTACTGGTACAAAACGCAAAACGTTTTATAACTCCTTTAAAACAAACAGTAGGAACTTGTTACCAGAGGGTCCTAAATTGATGATTCTTCACCAAATTTGGTATGTAGGTACACTTTAACGTTGCGTAGTAATATGCAGAGTTTTAAAGAATCATCAA
>NW_013930177.1:0-365 GCF_000517525.1 Limulus polyphemus | reverse complement strand
ACTGACAGTACATATTATCGTTGAATATTGTTTCTTCTTATTGAAAGTACACAGTATCATTAAATCTTGTGTTCTTCTTATTGACAGTACACAGTATCGTTAAATCTTGTATCTTCTTATTGACAGTACACAGTATCGTTAAATTTTGTGTCACTGTGTACTGTCAATAAGAAATCGTTAAATCTTGTGTCTTCTTATTGACAGTACATAGTATCGTTAAATCTTGTGTCTTCTTATTGACAGTACACAGTATCGTTAAATCTTGTGTCTTCTTAGTGAAGTACACAGTATCGTTAAATCTTGTGTCTTCTTATTGACAGGACACATTATGTTAAATCTTGTGTTTTCTTACTGACAGTACACAT
>NW_013930176.1:0-227 GCF_000517525.1 Limulus polyphemus | reverse complement strand
GTCTTCAACAGCGTTAACCATCAGCATTACCTCCAACTGTCTTCTACACAGTTAACCATCAGTATTAACTCCCAATTGCCTTCTTCCGCGTTAACCATCAGCATTACCCCCACAGTTTTCTACAGTGTTAACCATCAGCATTACCTCCAACTGTCTTCTACACAGTTAACCATCAGTATTAACTCCCAATTGCCTTCTTCCGCGTTAACCATCAGCATTACCCCCAC
>NW_013930175.1:0-397 GCF_000517525.1 Limulus polyphemus | reverse complement strand
ACTTGTATTCTTACTGGATTTTACATGTTACTTGTCAAACAATTGTGTTCCAATTGTTTGACAAGTAACATGTAAAATCCAGTAAGAACACAACTGTCTGACAAGTAACATGTAAAACCCAATGAGAACACAACTGTCTGACAAGTAACATGTAAAACACAATGAGAATACAACTGTCTGACAAGTAACATGTAAAATACAATGAGAATACAACTGTTTGACAAGTAACATGTAAAATACAATAAGTGTTCTCATTGGGTTTTACATGTTACTTGTCAGACAGTTGTGTTCTCATTGTGTTTTACATGTTACTTGTCAGACAGTTGTATTCTCATTGTGTTTTACATGTTACTTGTCAGACAGTTGTATTCTCATTGTGTTTTACTTGATACTTGTC
>NW_013930174.1:0-260 GCF_000517525.1 Limulus polyphemus | reverse complement strand
AACTGGTATGTATATACACGTGTATTCCTGTTTCGTCTTCTACATATACTGAGCTAGTTTGTATAATATACACATGTATTCCTGTTTCGTCTTCTACATATCCTGAACTAGTATGTATATACACATGTATTTCTGTTTCGTCTTCTACATATACTGAGCTGGTATGTATATATACATGTATTCCTGTTTCGTCTTCTACATATACTGAACTAGTTTGTATATATACACGTGTATTACTGTTTCGTCTTCTACATATACTG
>NW_013930173.1:0-217 GCF_000517525.1 Limulus polyphemus | reverse complement strand
GTCGGCAACTTCACAGTCTTTCAGCCTTTTACGTGTACATATCGAAAACACAGGAAATACAACATACCAATTAACTTTATACTATGATATATTCTATAACACATTAACCTGGAGGAAAATTTAATCTTGTGTTTGAAAATATTCTTTGTGTTAAAATATTTAAATTATACAACTTATTTAGCGTGTTACTTAAATACAGCCAGCTTTTTTATACTGA
>NW_013930172.1:0-383 GCF_000517525.1 Limulus polyphemus | reverse complement strand
AATGGTAAAGAAGAACTTCTGATTAAACACTTACAACTATATATACGTATATGGTAAATAAAACATCTGATTAAACATTTACAAAGATATATATATATATAGATGGTAAATAAAAACTTATGATTAAAAATTCACACGACTTATCAATAAGTTAAATAAAAACGTCTGATTAAAATTCACAACGATATATATATATAGTAAATAGAAACTTCTGATTAAAAATTCACAACGATATATATATACATATGGTATATAAAAAATTGTGATTAAAAAGTCACCACGATGTATATATGGTAAAAAAACTTCTGAGTAAAAATTTACAACTATATATATATGGTAATTAAAACTTGTGATTAAAAATTTAGATCGATATATATATTAGA
>NW_013930171.1:0-456 GCF_000517525.1 Limulus polyphemus | reverse complement strand
AAATCTTGTGCTTCTTATTGACAATACACAGTATCGTTAAATCTTGTGTCTTCTTATTGACACATTCTTATATAAAGTACACAGTATTGTTAAATCTTGTGTCTTCTTATTGAAAGTACACAGTATCGTTAAATCTTGTGTCTTCGTATTGAGAGTACACAGTATTGTTAAATCTTGTGTCTTCTTATGGACAGTACACAGTATAGTTAAATCTTATGTCTTTTTATTGATAGTACACAGTATCGCTGTGTTTAACGATATTTTGTGTTTTTATAGATAGTACACGATATTGCTAAATCGTGTGTCTTCTTATTGAGAGTACACAGTATTGTTAAATCTTGTGTCTTCTTATTGACAGTACACAATATCGTTAAATCTTGTGTCTTCTTATTGACAGTACACAGTATCGTTAAATTTTGTCTTTTTATAGATAGTACACGATATTGCTAAATCGTG
>NW_013930170.1:0-337 GCF_000517525.1 Limulus polyphemus | reverse complement strand
GTCAAATCAAGCTATACCTAACAACTCGTATCTTCTCCTGACATATAACTAGCATCATATTTTGTCAAATCAAGCTTTACCTTAACCCGCATCTTGTTCTGACATATAACTAGCATCATATTTTGTCAAATCAAGCTCTACCCTTCACAACCGACATCTTGTCCTGACATATAACTAGCATCATATTTTGACAACTCAAGTAATACCTTACAAAACACATCTTGTCCTGACATATAACTAGCATCATGTTTTGTCAAATCAAGCTATACCTTACAACTCGCATCTTCTCCTAACATATAACTAGCATCATATATTGTCAAATGAAGGTCAACCTTAC
>NW_013930169.1:0-287 GCF_000517525.1 Limulus polyphemus | reverse complement strand
TTTACCTTTGTTAAAATAACAACTCCCCACTGACACACACATAGCTAGTGCTAGTAGAAATGGTAAAATAACAACTCCCCACTGACACACACATAGTTAGTAGAAATGGTAAAATAACAACTCCCCACTGACACACACATAGCTAGTACAAAGGGTAAAATAACAACTCCCCACTGACACACATAGCTAGTACAAAGGGTAAAATAACAACTCCCCACTGACACACATAGCTAGTACAAAGGGTGTCAGTGGAGTTGTTATTTTACCCTTTGTACTAGCTATGTGTG
>NW_013930168.1:0-288 GCF_000517525.1 Limulus polyphemus | reverse complement strand
GCGATGGGACGATAATTAGAAGGAATCTTGGGATCCTTCCCAGGTTTGGAGAAAGGGAGGATAATAGCCTGGCGCCAAGCATCTGGAAAAGTATGTTCCTGCCAAATCCGGTTAAAAATAACCAGAAGAATAGCATCCGGCAGTACATCGGTCGGACCTGATGATGTTCATTATGAGATGTTGCGCCATCATCGATGAAGAGCAAGTTTGAGTTCCACCACCGTAAAGGGGCGATTATAATCATAGAGACGATCGGCCCGAAAAGAAAGAGGCGATCGCTCTGCTCGA
>NW_013930167.1:0-429 GCF_000517525.1 Limulus polyphemus | reverse complement strand
AAAAACTCACAATTTTGAGTTATCCGAAATTTTATTAACATACCAAGGAATAAATATTCGGAATTTTGATCAAAGAAGTTCCATTTTGAAAAGCAGACAACAAGTACTTCTTTCTATTGCAATATCAGGAAAATCTAATTTTTTGACAATACTAAGCGGTATTTTACTGTCAATACTGATTTAAAATACGCACATTTTTTTCTGTTTCAAAAAATTGACTTTTTCGTGGAAACTATTTATTTCATACAAAAACTCAAAATTTTTGAGTTATCCGAAATTTTATTAACAAACCAAGGAATAAATATTCGGAATTTTGATCAAAGAAGTTCCATTTTGAAAAGCACACAACAAGAACTTCTTTCTATTGCAATATCAAGAAAATCTAATTTTTTGACAATTTTAGAAAATTTCAAAGGCTATAGCCTTGGT
>NW_013930166.1:0-219 GCF_000517525.1 Limulus polyphemus | reverse complement strand
CCCCTAACAAAGAACAACAACTTTCCCACATCAGGCACCATTACAATATTACCCTAACAGAGAACAACACGTTTTTCGTGTTAGACACCATTACAATATTACCCTAACAGGGAACAACAACGTTCCCACATCAGGCACCATTACAATATTACCCTAACAGAGAACAACAACTTTCCCACATTAGGCACCATTACATTATTACCCCTAACAGAGAACAAC
>NW_013930165.1:0-350 GCF_000517525.1 Limulus polyphemus | reverse complement strand
ACAGTACACAGTTTTAACAATAAGAAGACACAAGATTTAAGCTGTCAATAGGAATGATTTAACGATACTGTGTACTATCAATAAAAAGACACAAGATTTAACGATACTGTGTAATGTCAATAAGAAGACACAAGATTTAACAATACTGTGTACTGTCAATAAGAAGACAAGACATTTAACAACACTGTGCACTTTCAATAAGAAGACACAAGATTTAACAAAACTGTGTACTGTTTGATAGTACACAGTATTGCTAAATCGTATGTCATCTTATTGACAGTACAAGAAAACTGAAAATCTTGTGTCTTCTTATTGAAAGTACACAGTATCGTTAAATCTTGTGTCTTCTT
>NW_013930164.1:0-337 GCF_000517525.1 Limulus polyphemus | reverse complement strand
CAAACTAACAAACAACAGTTAAACTAACAATCAGCAGGTCAAACTAAACGAGCAACAGTTAACCTAACAATCAGCAGGTCAAACTAAACAAACAACAGTTAAACTAGTAATCAGCAGGTCAAACTAAACAAGCAACAGTTAACCTAACAAGCAGCAGGTCAAACTAAACAAACAACAGTTAAACTAACAATCAGCAGGTCAAACTAAACAATCAACAGTTAAACTAACAATCAGCAGGTCAAACTAAACAAACAACAGTCAAACTAACAATCAGCAGGTCAAACTAAACAAACAACAGTTAAACTAACAATCAGCAGGTCAAACTAAACAATCAACA
>NW_013930163.1:0-341 GCF_000517525.1 Limulus polyphemus | reverse complement strand
GTCTCAAACTGAACAAATGTTTCCATATTGTAGTGGAGCCAATCCTGTAGTCTCAAACTGAACAAATGTTTCCATATTGTAGTGGAGCCAATCCTGTAGTCTCAAACTGAACAAATGTTTCCATATTGTAGTGGAGCCAATCCTGTATCCACAAACTGAACATCTCCGTATAGTAATGGACAGATTATAGAGTAACTAGATTTTCTGTGAACTAACTACACTTTAAATAATAAACAAGTACTAGCTAAGCTATTTCATTACTTGAACTAGTGAGGGGTACGACAGACAAACACAAGTGTTAGTATACTACTTCGTTACTTGCTTGTATGTGTGTGAGGGAT
>NW_013930162.1:0-288 GCF_000517525.1 Limulus polyphemus | reverse complement strand
TGGTGAGATGGAACAATGTTTGGTATTGGCTAATGGTTAGAATAATAATGTTTGCTATTGGCTAATGGTTATTTTATGAGAAACATTATTCATCTAGTAACAATGTTCGGTATTGTTAATGGTGAGATGAACAATGTTTGTTATTGGCTAATGGTTAGATCAACAATGTTTGGTATTGGCTAATGGTTAGATAATTAATGTTTGGTGTTTTCTAATGGTTAGATAAACAATGTTTGGTATTGGCTAATGGATAGGCGAATAGTGTTTGGTATTGACTAAAGGTTAGAT
>NW_013930161.1:0-234 GCF_000517525.1 Limulus polyphemus | reverse complement strand
ACTGTCAATTACACATTATTGTTAAATCTTGTGTCTTCTTCCTTTCAATAAGAAGACACAAGATTTAACGATACTGTGTACTGTCAATAAGAAGACACAAGATTTAACGATACTGTGTACTTTCAATAAGAAGACACAAGATTTAACGATACTGTGTCCTGTCAATAAGAAGACACAAGATTTTACGATACTGTGTACTGTCAGTAAGAAAACACAAGATTTAACAATAATGTG
>NW_013930160.1:0-372 GCF_000517525.1 Limulus polyphemus | reverse complement strand
GTCTTCCTAGTTATAATAAGACATGTTTCTTGTAACATTGACCTGTCTTCTTGTTTACAATGAGACATGTTCATTGTAACATTGCCCTGTCTTCCTGCTCATAATGGGACATGTTCCTGGTAACATTGACCTGTCTTCCTGATTACACAGGCTAATGTTAACAGGAACATGTCTCATTCTTCCTGATTACAATGAGACATGTTCCTGGTAACATTGCCCTGTCTTCCTGGTCATAATGGGACATGTTCCTGGTAACATTGACCTGTCTTCCTTGTTATTATGACATGTTCGTTGTAACATTGACCTGTCTTCCTGATTATAATGAGACATGTTCCTGTTAACATTAGCCTGTCTTCCTGATTACAATGAGAC
>NW_013930159.1:0-453 GCF_000517525.1 Limulus polyphemus | reverse complement strand
TTGTTTGATGTTGGTCTTTGACATTGCTATGTTAATACCTGTTTAAATGTTGTTAATATCTACTGTTTTTTAATGTTGGTCTTTGACAATATTATGTTACAACTAGTTTAAATGTCGTTAATATCTACTGTTGTTTAATGTTGGTCAAAAATATTAAACAACAGTAGATATTCAAGACATTTAAACAGTTAGTAACATTCCAATGTCAAAGACCAACATTAAACAACAGTATACATTAACGACATTTAAACAGGTAGTAACATACAAGTGTAAAAGACCAACATTAAACAACTTTAGATATTAACGAAATTTAAACAGGTAGTAACATACCAGTGTCAAATTAATATCTACTGTTGTTCAATGTTGGCCTTTGACACTGGTATGTTACTCATTTTTTAAATGTCGTTAATATATACTGTTGTTTAATGTTGGTCTTTGACATTGGTATGTTAC
>NW_013930158.1:0-455 GCF_000517525.1 Limulus polyphemus | reverse complement strand
TTATTGTAATATCAGTGCTTTTGTCATTCTTTTCTCGGGTATTATTGTAATATCAGTGATATTGTTATTCTTTAATATGTTATTATTGTAATATCAGTACTTTTGTCTTTCTTTCCTCCCTTATTTTTAAGAAATAATAAAAATGGCTCTGATATTACAATAATAAGTGAGGAAATTATAAAAATGGCTCTGATATTACAATAAGAACTGAGGAAACAATGACAATAACACTGATATTACAATAGGAACAGAGGAAAGAATGAAAATGTTACTGATATTACCAGAGGAACTGAGAAAAGAATGACAATAGCCCTTATATTACCACTTATTTTGTAATATCAGTGCTATTGTCATTCTTTCCACAGTTCTTTTTTTAATATCAGTGCCATTGTCATTCTATCCAAACTCATTATTGTAATATCAGTGCTATTGTCATTCTTTCCTCAGTTATTATT
>NW_013930157.1:0-200 GCF_000517525.1 Limulus polyphemus | reverse complement strand
CTTATAACTAAGGTTATATTAAAAGGACAGGACTATAACTTCACTCTTATAACTAAGGTTATATTAAAAGAACAGGAGCTTATAACTAAGGTTATATTAAAAGGACAGGACTATAACTTCACTCTTATAACTAAGGTTGAGTGAAGCTATAGTCCTGTCTTTTAATATTTTATAACTAAGGTTATATTAAAAGGACAGGA
>NW_013930156.1:0-872 GCF_000517525.1 Limulus polyphemus | reverse complement strand
AACACCTAGGTGTAACTCTAGTTACCGAATTTATAACCACCATACTCATCTTTAGCCTTACTTGGTACAACTACTCCATCAACACCTAGGTGTAACTCTAGTTACTGAATGTGTAACCCATACTTATCTTTAGCGTTATTTGGTACACATTCAGTAACTATAGTTACACCTAGATGTTGATGGAGTAGTTGTACCAAGTAAGGCTAAAGATGTGTATGGTGGTTATAAATTCGGTAACTAGAGTTACACCTAGGTGTTCATGGAGTTGTTGTACACCTAGGTGTTCGTGGAGTTGGTGTACCAAATAATGCTAAGGATGAGTATGGAACCACCATACTCATCTTTAGCCTTACTTGGCACAATACTCCATGAACATCTAGGTGTAACTATAGTTACCGAATTTATAACCACCATACTCATCGTTAGCGTTATTTGGTACAACAACTGAACGAAGACCTAGGTGTAACTCTAGTTACCGAATTTGTATCCAACATACTAGAGTTACACCTAGGTGTTCGTGGAGTTGTTGTACCAAATAACGCTAATGATGAGTACGTAGTTGTTGTACCAAGTAACCTAACGATGAGTATATTGGTTATAAATTCGGTAACAACTAGAGTTACACCTATGTGTTCGTGCAGATGAGTATGGTGGTTACAAATTCGGAAATAACGCTAGGGTACAACAACTCCACGAACACCTAGGTGTAGCTCTAGTTACCGAATGTAAAACCACCATACTCATCTTTAGTCTTACTTGGATCAACTACTTCATGAACACCTAGGTGTAACTGTAGTTCCCGAATTTATTACAACCATATTCATCTTTAGTCTTACTTGTTACAACTACTCCATTAACACTTAGGTGTAACT
>NW_013930155.1:0-216 GCF_000517525.1 Limulus polyphemus | reverse complement strand
TTGTTGTTACTAGGAGTACAAATCACGTTATACTACATCGTCACTATTGTTGTTATTAGGAATATAACTACGTTATACTACATCGTCACTATTGTTGTTACTAGGAATACAACTACGTTATACTACATTGTCACTATTGTTGTTACTAGGAGTACAACCACGTTATACTACATTGTCACTATTGTTGTTACTAGGAATATAACTACGTTATACTAC
>NW_013930154.1:0-517 GCF_000517525.1 Limulus polyphemus | reverse complement strand
TATTGTAGACAGCTAGTTATACTCAGTACAACAGTGGATTATATATAAAACAGATCAATAAACACTACCTGTTGTAGACAGCTAGTTATACTCAGTACAACGATGGATTATATGTAAAACAGTCTAAGAAACACTACCTGTTGTAGACAGCTAGTTATACTCAGTACAATAGTGGATTATATATAAAACAGTCTGGTAGTGTTTATTGATCTGTTTTATATATAATCCACTGTTGTACTGAGTATAACTAGCTGTCTACGACAGGTAGGGTTTATTGATCTGTTTTATATATAATCCACTGTTGTACTGAGTATAACTAGCTGTCTACAACAGGTAGTGTTTATTTGTTGTAGACAGCTGGCTATACTCAGTACAACGGTGGATTATATATAAAACAGTCTAATAAACACTAACTGTTGTAGACAGCTAGTTATACTCAGTACAACAGTGGATTATATATAAAACAGGTTAATAAACACTACCTGTTGTAGAGAGCTGGCTATACTCAGTACAATAA
>NW_013930153.1:0-257 GCF_000517525.1 Limulus polyphemus | reverse complement strand
GGGCTCTTCTTTGTTTATAATATAATTGAAGAATAATATTCTTAAGCATTCAAACAAAACTCCCCGACATATAATAGGCCATACGTCTTCTTATCAAATAAACTCCACCTTTTGGATTGTTTTTACTCTGGGTTAGCGAAAGTTTAATTTTTTTTAGCTTTTCTAGTGATATAATATTTTTCGTCAATGCTATAATGTCTCAATTTTCTAGATTCCGACGAAATAAGCACTATAGGATATTTTTCTATTAATTTTGC
>NW_013930152.1:0-228 GCF_000517525.1 Limulus polyphemus | reverse complement strand
AAGTATTGTTGTCTTCTTATTGACAGTACATACTGTGCTAATTCGTGTGTCTTCTTATTGACAGTACACAGTTTTGTTAAATCTTGTGTCTTCTTATTGACAGTACACAGTATTGTTAAATCTTGTGTCTTCTTGTTGAAAGTACACAGTATTGTTAAATCTTGTGTCTTCTTATTGAAAGTACATAGTATCGTTAAATCTTGTTTCTTTTATTGACCGTACACAATA
>NW_013930151.1:0-227 GCF_000517525.1 Limulus polyphemus | reverse complement strand
AAACCTCCTGACACACGTAGCGTGGTTAAAACTCCAACAATAGTATTACTGTTAAACCTCCTCACACACCTAGCGTGGTTAAAACTCCAACAATAATATTACTGTTAAACCTCCTGACACACGTAGCGTGGTTAAAACTCCAACAATAGTATTACTGTTAAACCTCCTCACACACGTAGCGTGGTTAAAACCCAACAATAATATTACTGTTAAACCTCCTGACACAC
>NW_013930150.1:0-232 GCF_000517525.1 Limulus polyphemus | reverse complement strand
GGTATAGTTCAGTGATCACTTAGTGCTCTAAGAAATACCCAATTTTAGATTATGTTTCAACTTCTAAACAGGTATAGTTCAGTGATCACTTAGTGCTCTAAGAAATACTCAATTTTAGATTACATTTCAACTTCCAAACAGGTATAGTTCAGTGATCACTTAGTGCTCTAAGAAATACCCAATTTTAGATTATGTTTCAACTTCTAAACAGGTATAGTTCAGTGAGCACTTC
>NW_013930149.1:0-203 GCF_000517525.1 Limulus polyphemus | reverse complement strand
ACAGTACACAGTATAGTTAAATCTTGTGTCTTCTTATTGACAGTACACAGTATCGTTAAATCTTGTGTCTTCTTATTGACAGTACACAGTATCGTTAAATCTTCTGTCTTCTTATTGACAGGACATATTATTGTTAAATCTTGTGTTTTCTTATTGACAGTCCACATTATCGTTGAATATTGTGTCTTCTTATTTTAAATCTT
>NW_013930148.1:0-410 GCF_000517525.1 Limulus polyphemus | reverse complement strand
ATCAATATGGGAGTTTGTAGGGTATGTCTAACAACATAGAAGTTTGGTGAATATCTTTGTCTATCTGGGAGTTTGTAGGGTATGTCTAACAACATAGAAGTTTGGTGAATATCTTTGTCCATCTGGGAGTTTGTAGGGTATATCTAACAACATAGAAGTTTGGTGAATATCTTTGTCCATCTGGGAGTTTGTAGGGTATGTCTAACAATATAGAAGTTTGGTGAATATTTTTGTCCATCTGGGAGTTTGTAGGGTATGTTTAACAACATAGAAGTTTGGTGAATATCTTTATCCATCTGGGAGTTTGTAGGGTATATCTAACAACATAGAAGTTTGGTGAATATCTTTATCAATATGGGAGTTTGTAGGGTATGTCTACCAACATAGAAGTTTGGTGAATATCTTTGTCC
>NW_013930147.1:0-383 GCF_000517525.1 Limulus polyphemus | reverse complement strand
CAAAAACTGAAGGCTATAGGGATATTTTCGCCGAATATACCAAGGCAAGTTTCAAAAAATTCCGTTATTCTTCTATTAATTGTGCTTCAAAAAAGCACTGTTTTTCTAGTGTTTATTTCGGCAGAAAATTCAAACTTCAGACATTATAACATTAACGAAAAAATATTATGTCGCGTCAAAAGCTAAATAAAATAGAACTTTTCTTCATTCAGAGTAAACATAATCCAAAAGGTCCTTAAATATAAGATTATTCCATCCAAATCACCCCCATCTAACAGATCATGATGTCTTATTACAAAATAAACCCCGATTTTCTTTTTTTTTTCCTTCAGGTATAATAAAGAAAAGAAGGGCCTTAAATATAAGAAAATAGGCGAGCTTCT
>NW_013930146.1:0-269 GCF_000517525.1 Limulus polyphemus | reverse complement strand
CCATATATATTGAAAGACCTACCAGCCACTATCCATCTGTATTAAAAGACCTTGGCTGGTAGTAACTGGTAGGTGTTTTATTATAGATGGATAGTGACTGGTAGGTGTTTTATTATAGATAGATAGTGGCTGGTAGGTATTTTATTATAGATAGATAATAAATGAAAGGTATTTTCTTACAGACGGATAGTGGCTGGTAGGTCTTTTAATACAGATGGACAGTGGCTGGTAGGTCTTTTAATACAGATGGATAGTATCCTCCTATAAAA
>NW_013930145.1:0-418 GCF_000517525.1 Limulus polyphemus | reverse complement strand
AATTAACTGTAATCACTGACTATATAGTTAGATTGGTTAATTAACTGTGTTCACGGACTATATAATTAAACTGTTTAATTAACTGTATTCACTGACTATATAATTAAACTGTTTAATTAACTGTGTTCACTGACTATATAATTAAACTGGTTAATTAACTGTGTTCACTGACTATATAATTAAACTGGTTAATTAACTGTGTTCACTGACTATATAATTAAACTGTTTAATTAACTGTATTCACTGACTATATAATTAAACTGGTTAATTAACTGTAATCACTGACTATATAATTAAACTGTTTAATTAACTGTATTCACTGACTATATAATTAAACTGGTTAATTAACTGTGTTCACTGACTATATAATTAAACTGGTTAATTAACTGTGTTCACTGGCTATATAATTAAACTGGAT
>NW_013930144.1:0-382 GCF_000517525.1 Limulus polyphemus | reverse complement strand
AGAAGACTGTATCTGTTATAATGACAAAACCGTAATGTAATAATCAAAAGACCGTATCTGTTATAATGACAAAACCGTAATGTAATAATCAGAAGACTGTATCTGTTATAATGACAAAGCTGTAATGTAATAATCAGAAGACTGTATCTCTTATAATGACAAGGCTGTAAATTATTACAGTCTTCTGATGTATCTGTTATAATGACAAAACTGTAATGTAATAATCATATGACTGTATCTGTTATAATGACAAAACTGTAATGTAATAATCAGAAGACTGTAATTGATATAATGACAAAACCGTAATGTAGTAATCAGAAGACTGTATCTGTTATAATTACAAATCAGTATTGTAATAATCAGAAGACTGTATCTGTAATAA
>NW_013930143.1:0-283 GCF_000517525.1 Limulus polyphemus | reverse complement strand
TTTTGCGTCAGAAACAAACTTTTTCTATTTTCCAAAAAAATTCATATTTTCACCGAAAAGCAAAGGCTATACACCATGATTTTGTCCAAATTTTGAAAAAAATTGTTTTTCCTCATATTTCAATACAAAGATGCCCTCGGTGTAAGTCTTTCAAAATGGATATCCTTTCTTCAAAATTCCCAATAGTTATTTTGAAGTTTTAATAACAGATTACGGCTAGCTTCAATTTTAATGTTTTTTTCTTTTTATTTGTTTGTTGTTTTTTTGTCTTCAGTTATATTGC
>NW_013930142.1:0-207 GCF_000517525.1 Limulus polyphemus | reverse complement strand
GAAATCATACTAAATTGTTATAATATAAATCATACTAAATTGTTATAATATAAATCATATTGAATTGTCATAACAGAAATCATACTAAATTGTTATAATATAAATCATACTAAATTGTTATAATATAAATCATATTGAATTGTTATAACAGAAATCATACTAAATTGTTATAATATAAATCATACTAAACTGTTATAATATAAATCA
>NW_013930141.1:0-424 GCF_000517525.1 Limulus polyphemus | reverse complement strand
TAAAGTTGCACTTTTGGCCATCCAGCTTTCCTGTCATGTAGACACTAGGTGTGTTTGCCATTTTATACCTAGCTGTTGGAACTTTCACGATAGGGGTTGGTGGGCATCCCTCAACACCAACCACTACTGGTCTCCCTGAGACTTAAAGGCTGCTACCCAGAAAGGTTGTTGGAACTGTGGAGAGCAAGGACATATGAGGAGCCAGTGTAAGAAGAATACTACCAATAAGTCCCTGCCGTGGCATCTTCCCTGTGTTGAAGTTTCCAGCATTGAGCTTTCTTGTGCCCAGGTTTGTTACAGTGCCAGCAAAGTCCCTCAAACCTCTCTGAAAGCTGCCCTTGAATCCTGATGACTGTACCAACCTTGGTACCTCCGTGCTGGACTTAACATAGGATTCAAATTCAAGAGTTCTGGCCATTGCATC
>NW_013930140.1:0-215 GCF_000517525.1 Limulus polyphemus | reverse complement strand
AATCATAGAGTGTCTATGTTGATGTTGTTCCATACCAATCATAGAGTGTCTATGTTGTTCCTTGCCAGTCAAAGGACGCTATGTTGTTCCATACCAATCATAGAGTGTCTATATTGTCCCATGCCAATCACAGGACAACTATGTTGTTCCATGCTAATCATAGAGTGTGTATGTTGTTCCTTGCCAGCCACATGACGACTATGTTCTTCCATACC
>NW_013930139.1:0-574 GCF_000517525.1 Limulus polyphemus | reverse complement strand
AGCCATTAAAATATAAAAATCAACAGTTAGGTTCCTTTGCTATTATACAATGGGAAGAAGATCCACTAAAATATAAAAATCACAGTTGGGTTCCTTTGCTATTATACAATGGGAAGAAGAGCCATTAAAATATAAAAATCAACAGTTAGGTTACTCTGGAACCTAACTGTTGATTTTTATATTTTAATGGCTCTTCTTCCCATTGTATAATAGGTATAATAGCAAAGGAACCTAACTGTTGATTTTTATATTTTAATGGCCCTTCTTCCATTGTATAATAGCAAAGGATCCTAACTGTGATTTTTATATTTTAATGTTTCTTCTTCCCATTGTATAATAGCAGAGGAACCTAACTGTGATTTTTATATTTTAATCGCTCTTCTTCCCATTGTATAATAGCAGAGTAAGGCCATTAAAATATAAAAATCAACAGTTAGGTTCCTTTGCTATTATACAATGGGAAGAAGAGCCACTAAAATATAAAAATCACAGTTGGGTTCCAACTGCTATTATACAATGGGAAGAAGAGCCATTAAAATATAAAAATCAACAGTTAGGTTCCTTTGCTATTATA
>NW_013930138.1:0-289 GCF_000517525.1 Limulus polyphemus | reverse complement strand
AGTTATGGTAGTCCTCACCATAACTCAAACAAAGCTACAGGTTAAAGTTACAGGTGATGACTTAAAACGATGACTACCATAACAAAGCTACAGGTGTTCCAGTTATGGTAGTCATCACTTGTAGCTTTGTTTGAGTTATGGTAACATCACCTGTAGCTTTGTTTGAGTTATGGTAGTCATCAACCTGTAGCTTTAATTGAGTTATGGTAGTCATCACCTGTAGCTTTGTTGAGTTATGGTAGTCATCACCTGTAGCTTTGTTTGAGTTATGGGTAGTCATCACCTGTAG
>NW_013930137.1:0-358 GCF_000517525.1 Limulus polyphemus | reverse complement strand
ACACACAATAGGTCCTGAAACTGGAAAACAGTTAACACAGCTAAAACTGAAAACACACACACACAATAGGTCCTGAAACTGGAAAGCAGTTAACACAGCTATAACTGAAACAACACAACACAAAACACACACAACAACGGATCCTGAGTCTGGAAAACAGTTAACATAGCTAAAACTGAAAACACACACACACGATAGGTCCTGAAACTGGAAAGCAGTTAACACAGCTATAACTGAAAAAACACAACACAAAAATAACACAACAACGGATCCTGAGCCTGGAAAACAGTTAACATAGCTAAAACTGAAAAAGTACATACACACACAATAGGTCCTGAAACTAGTAAACAGTTAACAC
>NW_013930136.1:0-216 GCF_000517525.1 Limulus polyphemus | reverse complement strand
ACTTGAAGGACAACATCCAAAACACGTAAAGACAGTAGTACATCTAGGAAACTAACATAAACTCAACTTCAAAGACAACATCCAAAATGTGTAAAGACAGTAGTACATCTAGGAAACTAACAAAACTCAACTTGAAGGACAACATCCAAAACATGTAAAGACAGTAGTACATCTAGGAAACTAACAAAAACTCAACTTGAAGGACAACATCCAAAA
>NW_013930135.1:0-230 GCF_000517525.1 Limulus polyphemus | reverse complement strand
GAACCTTCCAAGTAAATTTTCTCCATCTATTGAGAGGATAACTGTACTTCCAAGTATTTTTCAAATTTTTTCGTCTATCTATTAAGAGATAACTGAACTTCCAAGTATTTTTCTTTATTATTTGTTTCTCCATCTATTGAGAGATAACTGAACTTCCAAGTATTTATTCTTAATTTTTACTCCATCTATTGAGAGATAACTGAACTTCCAAGTATTTTTCCTTATTATTT
>NW_013930134.1:0-230 GCF_000517525.1 Limulus polyphemus | reverse complement strand
TTACTTACACACTCTATTGGGAATGACCTTTATAATACGGTTAAAGGACTTAACAAAGACTGGCTTACTTACACACTCTATTTAGAATGACCTTTTATAGCACGGTTAAAGGACTTAACAAAGACTGGCTTACTTACACACTCTATTTAGAATGACCTTTTATAGCACGGTTAAAGGACTTAACAAAGACTGGTTTACATACACACTCTATTTAGAATGACCTTTATAAC
>NW_013930133.1:0-333 GCF_000517525.1 Limulus polyphemus | reverse complement strand
TAACTCTAGTTACCTAATTTATAACCACCATACTCATCGTTAGCCTTACTTGGTACAACAACTCCACGAACACATACGTGTTACTCTAGTTACCCGGTACAACAACTCCACGAACACATTAGGTGTAACTCTAGTTACCAGAATTTATAACCACCATACTCATCTTTAGCCTTACTTGGTACAACTACTCCATAAACACCTAGGTATAACTCTAGTTACCGAATTCATAACCACCATCTTCATCTTTATCCTTACTTGGTACAACGACTCCATGAACACCTAGGTGTAACTCCAGTTACCGAATTTATAACCACCATACTCATCTTTAGCTTT
>NW_013930132.1:0-300 GCF_000517525.1 Limulus polyphemus | reverse complement strand
AACTGCCTTAACACAGTGTCTTTATGTCCAGTAATAACAAGTTGGGGTCTTTTAACTGCCTTAACACAGTGTCTTTATGTCCAGTAAAAAAGACCCCAACTTGTTACTAACTATCTTAACACATTACTGGAGATAAAGACACTAACAAGTTGGGGTCTTTTAACTACCTTAACACATTACTGGACATAAAGACACTAACAAGTTGGGGTCTTCTAACTATCTTAACACATTACTGGAGATAAAGACACTAACAAGTTGGGGTCTTTTAACTATCTTAACACATTACTGGACATAAAGACA
>NW_013930131.1:0-384 GCF_000517525.1 Limulus polyphemus | reverse complement strand
TAAACTCCACCTTTTCGATTGTTTATACTCTGGGTTCAAAACTGAGACATTATAGAATTAACCAAAATTATCATGTCACGTTAAAAGCTAAAAAAAATTCAACTTTCGCTTGCTTTTATGACGAAAAATTAATAGAAAAGTATCGGATAGTGCTTATATCGTCGTAAAACTCTTTTTTTTTCAAAAAAAATTCATATTTTCACCGAAAAGCCAAGGCTATAGCCCATGTTTTTTCTAAAATTTTGAAAAAAATAGTTTTTCCTTATATTTTAATACAATGATGCCATTGATGAAAGACTTTCAAAATGGATATCCTTTCATCAAAATTCCCAATAGTTATTTCGTAATGTGTTATCAAAATTTCGGTTATCTTCGATTTTACTG
>NW_013930130.1:0-581 GCF_000517525.1 Limulus polyphemus | reverse complement strand
GTTAAATCTTGTGTCTTCTTATTGACAGTCTACAGTATAGTTAAATCCTGGGTCTTCTTATTGACAGTACACAGTATTGTTAAATTTTGTGTCTTCTTATTGACAGTACACAGTATCGTTAAATCTTGTGTCTTCTTATTGACAGTACACAGTATTGTTAAATCTTGTGTTCAATAAGAAGACTGTCAATAAGAAGACACAAGATTTAACAATACTGTGTCTTTATACTGTGTACTATCAATAAAAAGACACAAGATTTAACGATACTGTGTGATTTAACGTTGTGTCTTCTTATTGACAGTACATAGTATCGTTAAAACACAAGATACTTTCAATAAGAAGCAATATTTAACGATACTGTGTAAGAAGACATTGACAGTACACAGTAAACGTAAATATTGTGTCTACTTATTGACAGTACACAGTATCGTTAAATCTTGTGTCTTCTTATTGACAGTACACAGTATCGTTAAATCTTGTGTCTTCTTATTGATAGTACACAGTATACGTTAAATCGTTGTGTTCTTCTTATTGACGTACACAGTATCGTTAAATATTGTGTCTTCATATTGACAGTACAC
>NW_013930129.1:0-277 GCF_000517525.1 Limulus polyphemus | reverse complement strand
ATATAAATATGTTAGAATCAGTAATCTACATATAAATATGTTAGAATCAGTAATCTAGATATAAATATGTTAGAATCAGTAATTCTAGATATAAATATGTTAGAACCAGTAATCTAGATATAAATATGTTAGAATCAGTAAACTACATATAAATATATTAGAATCAGTAATCTAGATATAAATATGTTAGAATCAGTAATCTATATATAACTATGTTAGAATCAGTAATCTACATATAAATATGTTAGAATCAGTAATCTAGATATAAGTATGTTAG
>NW_013930128.1:0-750 GCF_000517525.1 Limulus polyphemus | reverse complement strand
ATACTATCTAACTGTGATAACGTTGCAGCTGATATACTATCTAATGTGATAACTTTTCAGCTGATATACTATCTAACTGTGATAACGTTTCAGCTGATATACTATTAGCTGATATACTATCTAACTGTGATAACGTTTCAGCTGATATACTATCTAACTGTGATAACGTTTCAGCTGATATACTATCTAACTGTGACAATGTAGCAGTTACACTCGATAAAATACGTGATGAAACGGTTGTTGCTAATATGTCTTACATATAGGAGTAACTTCCATTTTGATATTGAAAACGCAAACACCAAAAGACCTATGACATAACCGACAACCTTCATAGTATGCTCGGTTCAGTTAAACGTTAACAATGTTATACTTGACTGAACTGTGGGGCTCCATGAATGTTCAGACAAAAAAACAACAACATCTTAATGGTTGTGCATATGAATAAAATGTTTGATGTTTGTTAACTGTGGGGCCCTACTTTCCATCCGTGGTGAAGAACCAACAACTTCATAGTATGCTCGGTTCAGTTAAACGTTAACAATGTTATACTTGACTGCTTCACCACGGATGGAAAGTGGGGCCCTACAGTTCAGTCAAGTATAACATTGTTAACATTTAACTGAAACGATCATACCATGAAGTTTGTTGGTTCTTCACCACGGGTGGAAAGTGGAGCCCCACGACATTAAAACTGCATAAATTTGCTCCATTTCCACTGATATGACGCAAAAGATTTCTGTTATGTTCGAA
>NW_013930127.1:0-302 GCF_000517525.1 Limulus polyphemus | reverse complement strand
CGCAAAAGATGAGTATGGTTTTTATAACCACCATACACATCTTTAGGATTACTTGGTACAACTATTTCATAAACACCTAGGTGTAACTCTAGTTACCGAATTTGTGAACTCGGTAACTAGACTTACACCTAGGTGTTCGTAGAGCTGTTGTACCAAATAACGCTAAAAATGAGTATGGTGGTTATAAATTAGGTAACTATAGTTACACCTAGGTGTTCATGGATTAGGTTTGCCAAGTAAGGCTAAAGATGAGTATGGTGGTTATAAATTCGGTAACTAGAGTTACACCTAGGTATTCGTTG
>NW_013930126.1:0-357 GCF_000517525.1 Limulus polyphemus | reverse complement strand
ATCGAGTGAATGGAGTCATTTGAGTTAAACTGGAGACAGTTTCAAATATTATCGAGTGAATGGAGTCATTTGAGTTAAACTGGAGACAGTTTCAAATATTATCGAGTGAATGGAGTCATTTGAGTTAAACTGAAGACAGTTTCAAATATTATCGAGTGAAATTGAGTCATTTGAGTTAAACTGAAGACAGTTTCAAATATTATCGCGTGAATGGAGTCATTTGAGTTAAACTGAAGACAGTTTCAAATATTATCGAGTGAATGGAGTTATTTTAGTTAAACTGAAGACAGTTTCAAATATTATCGCGTGAATTGAGTCATTTGAGATAAACTGAAGACAGTTTCAAAGATTATCGAG
>NW_013930125.1:0-508 GCF_000517525.1 Limulus polyphemus | reverse complement strand
ATAAAACAAATAAAAAATACCGAAATGTAGAAATGTGTGGTGAAGTAAAACTCAACAATTTACTGGATGTAGAATTGTGTAGTGGTATAAAACAAATAAAAAATACAGAGACGTAGGAACGATGATGTAAAACTCAACAATTTACTGGGTGTATAATTGTGTAGTGGTGTAAAACAACAAAACTAAAGAGACGTAGGAACGTGTGATGATGTAAAACTCAACAATTGACTGGGTGTAGAATTGTGTAGTGATGTAAAACAACAAAACTAAAGAGACGTAGGAACGCGTGATGATGTAAAACTCAACAATTTACTAAAACTAAAGAGACGTAGGAACGTGCGATGATGTAAAACTCAACAATTTACTGGATGTAGAATTGTGTAGTGGTGTAAAACAACAAACTAAAGAGACGTAGGAACGTGCGATGATGTAAAACTCAACAATTTACTGGATGTATAATTGTGTAGTGGTAGTAAAACAACAAAACTAAAGAGACGTAGGAACGTGT
>NW_013930124.1:0-432 GCF_000517525.1 Limulus polyphemus | reverse complement strand
CACCACCACAAGCTTCAACACTACCTGTATAAAGAACACAAACTTATAGAACACCATCACAAGCTTCAACACTAAATGTATAAAGAACACAAACTTATAGAACACCATCACAAGCTTCAACACTACCTGTATAAAGAACACAAACTTATAGAACACCATCACAAGCTTCAACACTACCTGTATAAAGAACACAAACTTATAGAACTTTATACAGGTAGTGTTGAAGCTTGTGGTGGTGAACACGAACGTACTGTACAGTTTGATAGGTATTTGTGGGAATCAGGTGACATGGATTATTAATAAGTATTGTTACTCACAAAACGATATTTGTGTAACTCGGGAAGAATTGTAGAAGAGTTGTCAATAAAACACCTGTTTACATGAACCAACTTGTGAGTTCAAGTAGAGGGCAGTTGGCCTGAGATGAACTAA
>NW_013930123.1:0-290 GCF_000517525.1 Limulus polyphemus | reverse complement strand
CACAATATTTAACGATACTGTGTACTGTCAATAAGACTTGTATCTCTTCTTATTGACAGGACACAGTATCGTTAAATGTCTTCTTATTGACAGTACACAGTATCGTTATATCTTGTGTCTTCTTATTGACAGTACACAGTATCGTTAAATCTTGTGTCTTCTTATTGACAGTACACAGTTTGGTTAAATCTTGTGTCTTCTTATTGACAGTAAACAGTATTGTTAAATCTTGTGTCTTCTTATTGAAAGTACATAGTATCGATAAATCTTCATACAAGATTTAACGATAC
>NW_013930122.1:0-499 GCF_000517525.1 Limulus polyphemus | reverse complement strand
TTGTCTTTTTATAGATAGTACACAGTATTGCTAAATCGTGTGTCTTCTTATTGAGAGTACACAGTATTGTTAAATATTGTTTCTTCTTATTGACAGTACACAGTATAGTTAAATCTTTAACGATAATGTGTACTGTCAATAAGAAGACACACACCAAATTTAACGATATTGTGTACAGTCAATAAGAAGACACAAGATTTAACGATACTGTGTACTGTCAATAAGAAGACACACTATTTAACGATACTGTGTACTGTCAATAAGAAGACACAAGATTTAACGATACTGTGTACTGTCAATAAGAACGTTAAATCTTCTGTCTTCTTTTTGACAGGACACATTATTGTTAAATCTTATGTTTTCTTACTGACATTACACATTATCGTTGAATATTGTGTCTTCTTATTGACAGTACACAGTATCGTTAAATCTTGAGTCCTTTTATTGACAGTACACACTATCGTTAAATCTTGTGTATTTTTATAGATAGTACACCGTA
>NW_013930121.1:0-300 GCF_000517525.1 Limulus polyphemus | reverse complement strand
TTTCAATAAGAAGACAAAAGATTTAAGAATACTGTGTACTGTCAATAAGAAGACTCAATATTTAACAATACTGAGTCACAGTATCGTTAAATATTGTGTCTTCTTATTGACAGTACACAGTATCGTTAAATCTTGTGTCTTTTTATAGAAAGTACACAGTATCTTTAAATCTTGTGTCTTCTTATTGACAGTACACATTATCGTTAAATCTTGTGTCTTTTTATTGACAGTACACAGAATCGTTAAATCTTGTGTCTTCTTATTGAGAGTATCTTGTGTCTTCTTATTGACAGTATTAAC
>NW_013930120.1:0-280 GCF_000517525.1 Limulus polyphemus | reverse complement strand
TATTTTACTAATACACAGTAAGGTCAATAAGAAGACAAAAGATTTAACGATGTCTTCTTATTGACAGTACACAGTACAAGATTTAAAATACTGTGTACTGTCATTAAGAAGACACAATATTCAACGATAATGTGTACTGTCAGTAAGAAAACACTAGATTTAACAATAAAGTGTCTTGTCAATAAAAAGACACAAGATTTAACAACACTGTGTACTGTCAATAAGAAGACTCAAGATTTAACGATACTGTGTACTGTCAATAAGAAGACACAAGATTTAA
>NW_013930119.1:0-565 GCF_000517525.1 Limulus polyphemus | reverse complement strand
CAATATCCATTTTCTCAATATTAAGACTTGATGTGTCTACACCATCTTTAAAGATACATTTTACTGTTGTTAACTGTTATATGAAGTTAGTGTTCTGCATAGATAAGAGGTCGCGGGCCTCAGTACTTGATGCGAGGTTGTTCTTCAAGTTTCTAGGTCCTATAAATATTATGCTTTGCCTTGACGATGAAAATATTATACTGCCCCCGGAAAAGAGTTAAAAATAGAGACGTAGGCCTGCCTTTCTCAGAAAGGGTTGATAAATAAGGTCTTCAGATCGGGTATGTGGCAAGCAGTTGGGACATGCACGAACATGTTGTGCACCAAGTTATATTCGGTGGTTTTACTTTGGACTGTAACTAATTAAGATTGAAGGAGCTATCAAGAAAACTATTGGCAAGCTCTGAAAGGGAGGATTTACATGTGAGCGTGGAGAGAGGGATTTGATTTTCTACTTGATAGCTGCCACGCTCACCTGTCAATACTCCCTTTCAGAACTTGCCAATAGTTTTCTCTGACTTTTAATCCTATATTACGTATACCCAATAGAAAACCAAGGCTTCGG
>NW_013930118.1:0-257 GCF_000517525.1 Limulus polyphemus | reverse complement strand
CAGTAGTATGGACATCCAACCATCAGTCATTTCAGTAGTATGAACATCTAACCATCAGTCATTTAACATCAGTCATTTCAGTAGTATGGACATCTAACAATCAGTCATTTCAGTAGTATGGACATCTAACCATCAGTCATTTCAGTAGTATGAACATCAAACAATCAGTCATTTCAGTAGTATGAACATCTAACCATCAGTCATTTCAGTAGTATGGACATCTAACCATCAGTCATTTGAGTAGTATGGACATCTAA
>NW_013930117.1:0-319 GCF_000517525.1 Limulus polyphemus | reverse complement strand
TATATATATATATATATATATATTTTTTTTTTTTTTACATTTTTCGAGATCAGAACAGTTTCTCATCTTGAGGAGGGGGAAAAGGGTAACTTTATCCCTTTCCCCACTAGCTATATTCTGTGACGTCATTAAGTTCCTGAGCTACATGCTCAGTTTTCAGAAAGAAATACAACGTACCAGGATACTCTAGTGGCGCCAGCAACGATGGTTTGTTCTACAACATACCAGGATACTCTAGTGGCGCCAGCAACGATGGTTTGTTCTACAACATACCAGGATACTCTAGTGGCACCAGCAACGATGGTTTGGTTCTACAACA
>NW_013930116.1:0-289 GCF_000517525.1 Limulus polyphemus | reverse complement strand
GCTGAGAAAGTAACCATAAATATTTTGAATTACTAAACCCAAGCTGAGAAAGTAACCACAAATATTTTAATTAGTAAACCCTAGCTGAGAAAGTAACCACAAATATTTGAATTAGTAAACCCTTAGCTGAGAAAGTAACCATAAATATTTGAGTTACTAAACCCTAGCTGAGAAAGTAACCATAAATACTTGAGTTACTAAACCCAAGCTGAGAAAGTAACCACAAATATTTTAATTAGTAAACCCAAGCTGAGAAAGTAACCACAAATATTTGAATTACTAAACCCAA
>NW_013930115.1:0-447 GCF_000517525.1 Limulus polyphemus | reverse complement strand
GTTTTGACCCACTATCCACGCTGTAAATTACAATTCGTTAATATATTTTTCGAAGGCCGACTCCCATGAAATTCATAACCAATAGATAGTGTAGAAATTTTCTGAATCTCGTGACTTGAGCAGTTAGAAATTCAGCTTTAGCTGCCACTACGTTTTCATGGGAAAAATATTTTTCTCTTCAGCTAAATTGGCAATTATCTGTAACATCACGTGGTATAAACCATATGCCAGTCAATCAATTGAATTCTAAGGGAAATACAAGTTTCTCAGTTGTTCACAAGAAATTATTCTGTGTTAATACCTACATTATTTACTTTAAAAATTATTTTATTGACAAATAGCATTGATGTGAAGTAGTAGGGCTAACATAGAAGAACAGTCGACGGCAAAATAAAAACAAAAAAAACGACAACACAGGTTGGTGAAATATTTCTTCTTTTTCTTATC
>NW_013930114.1:0-307 GCF_000517525.1 Limulus polyphemus | reverse complement strand
CACATTATTGGTTAAATCTTGTGTCTTCTTATTGACAGTACACAGTATTGTTCTTATTGACAGTACACAGTATTGATAAATCCTTTATCTTCTTATTGATAGGATACAGTTTTTACAATTTTGTTGAATTTTGTGTCTTCTTTTTGACAGTACACAGTATTGATAAATTCTGTATCTTCTTATTGACAGGACACAGTATTGATAAATCCTGTATCTTCTTATTGACAGGACATAGTATTGTTAAATCTTGTGTATTCTTATTGACAGGACACAGTATTGATAAATCCTGTATCTTCTTATTGACAGG
>NW_013930113.1:0-219 GCF_000517525.1 Limulus polyphemus | reverse complement strand
TACCGTCAGACAAAGTATGGTGAACACAGAGAGAAATATGGCCATACATAACGTGAGAATAACACGACAATAATGTTTCGATGCACATTATTTAACTGACGATATGAAAATGTTTGAGAATAAGTGCTTAAAATGCTGTGTCTGTTTTTGTGTTGGTAAGAACTCACACAGGATAGTTTGTAACTTCCACAATATAAGCAGTTTATTTCTGACTTCTAC
>NW_013930112.1:0-373 GCF_000517525.1 Limulus polyphemus | reverse complement strand
CTTTGTGGCTACAGAGGAATTGTTTCCCTTCTTGTATTCAAACATCATTACATGCCGAATGTGTGTCTCGTCGTGTGCCATCACTATAAGGGATTAGAGTATACTAAACCTTACACATTATATAGGCTACACTAACGTGATGTTTAGTTTAATTATTATACGTGATGTACGTTTTTTTTTTTTTTTGGAACTGGGTGAATGAAAGTGATCTAAAATGCGACATTAATTTCTTGACGACCTAATACAAACCCCAGAAACTTAGAAACATGCTTGGAAACATTAGGAAGAGTTACTAATGAATCTTATATCGTCTCTGTTACAATGAAATGTTTAAGAGTGATTACAAGTCCATGATTAACTCATACAATGAATA
>NW_013930111.1:0-453 GCF_000517525.1 Limulus polyphemus | reverse complement strand
ATTAGGGGAACAAGTTAAACGCGGTAGCAGACGAAAGAACGTTACCGACTATCGGAGAATTTTCCACGGACCCGATCTCGACGGCGGTACCTTACGCCTCTGCGGAACGGCTCCCAGAACGCGGCCGAGGTTCCGTCAACGATACCTCGACCGGTGGTTGGCGTTCAATGCCCCTCAGATACGCGGAAAGCCTCCCCATAATATAAGAGGGAAACTAAGGTTAGGGTCATCCCTCTCAAAAGTACGGGGTACGGTCTCCGAACAAGTTAAACGCGGTAGCAGACGAAAGAACGTTACCGACTATCGGAGAATTTTCCACGGACCCGATCTCGACGGCGGTACCTTACGCCTCTGCGGAACGCCTCCGGGAACGCGGCCGAGGTTCCGTCGGCGATACCTCGACCGGTGGTTAGGCGTTCAATGCCGAGGCTTTCCGCGTATCTGAGGCGGAGA
>NW_013930110.1:0-272 GCF_000517525.1 Limulus polyphemus | reverse complement strand
GCCGGGCCAGTTAAGAAGAATGTAGCACTACATGCTGAACACCTGCACGAAAATTTAGAAGATTTAACTTAATATTCTATTCTAAATAAAGGCAACAACTGCTCACACACGGCCTACTAAATACGTTGCTACAAAATAAACAACTCTGAATAAAAGTATATGATTGAAGACATGAGTTTTGGTCAGACGAAAAGATAACATTAATAAAGTTTATAAGGACAAAGCCAAATAAAAAAAAGGGGAGTCAACAAAAGCATCTGCCAGGTTATGAA
>NW_013930109.1:0-348 GCF_000517525.1 Limulus polyphemus | reverse complement strand
CCAGGACAAACTACAACAGACTGAAACTAAATCAATGAAACAGCCAAGACTGGGTACTCCAGGACAAACTACAACAGACTGAAACTAAATCAATGAAATATCTAGGTCTGGGTGCATCAGGACAAACTACAACAGACTGAAACTAAATCAATGAAACAACCAAGTCTGGATGCACCAGAACAACCTACAACAGACTGAAACTAAATCAATGAAACAACCAAGCCTGGATGCACCAGAACAAACTATAACAGACTGAAACTAAATCAATGAAACAACCAAGGCTGGATGCACCAGAACAAACTACAACAGACTGAAACTAAATCAATGAAACAGTCAAGTCTGGATGCA
>NW_013930108.1:0-399 GCF_000517525.1 Limulus polyphemus | reverse complement strand
CTAAAAGACCGTTATAACAGTCGAACAAATAAAGTTTAAGAAGGATTAAAATACCACTTATGAAAGTCATTAAAATATAAAGTAAGAAAGACTAAAAATTACAGCTATCAAAGTCGTTCTTAGACTAGATATTTTTTTTTAGGACATAACTGTCGACTTTGAAAACGTGTGTTTAGTTTTCTTCCACTCGACTTTGTCGACTTTCAGCAAAATTTAGTGGAAAACTGACTAAAACGAGCCATATCAATGTCAACAAAATCTAGTGGAAAGAAAACTAAAAGACCTTTATAACAGTCGACAAAATATAGTTTAAGAAGGATTAAAATTACCATTACCTAAGTCATTAAAATATTGTGTAAGAAAGACTAAAAATACCGCTATCAAAGTCGAAAATATCTA
>NW_013930107.1:0-390 GCF_000517525.1 Limulus polyphemus | reverse complement strand
CTGTCTTTGTAACGATATATAAACATTGTATTGTTTAATACAGATAATACCTGTCTTTGTAACGATATATAAACCTTGTATTGTTTAATACAGATAATACCTGTCTTTGTAACGATATATAAACCTTGTATTGTTTAATACAGATCATACCCTGTCTTTGTAACGATATATAAACCTTGTATTGTTTAATACAGATAATACCCGAAGAAGACAGAACAGTGTTCTGTTGAAACGTGTAGTATGTTCTACCACCAATAAAACTTACACATGGAGAATGTAAGTTTTTACATACCAAATTAACCAATTTCCCAAGAAAGGATTGGGATCGTTTAGTGATAAATATGGCCCTTCAAAGTTTACAGTATCAGAGACGATCTTCAGTGTTGTACA
>NW_013930106.1:0-274 GCF_000517525.1 Limulus polyphemus | reverse complement strand
TTAACCTTCGGCCAGTTTCACACATTAATCCTTCGGTCAGTTTCACACATTAACCCTTCGGTCAGTTTCACAGATTAACCAATCGGCCAGTTTCACACATTAATCCTTCGGCCAGTTTTACACATTAACCCTTCGCCAGTTTCACACATTAATTAATCCTTCTGCTAGTTTCACACGTACCCTGAGTGGTGTAATGATATACCACACAGATCGGCCCGGCATGGCCAGGTGGTTAGGGCGCTCGACTCGCAATCAGAGGGTCGCGGGTTCGAAT
>NW_013930105.1:0-517 GCF_000517525.1 Limulus polyphemus | reverse complement strand
ATTATCCTTACTTGGTACAACTACTCCATGAACACCTAGGTGTAACTATCGTTACCGAATTTATAACCATCATACTCATCTTTAGCCTTACTTGGTACAACTTCTCCATGAACACCTAGGTTTAACTCTAGTTACTGAATGTGTAACCCCATACTGATCTTTAGAGTTACTTGGTGCAACAACTCCACGAATAAACTTGGTACAACTACTCCATAAACAAATAAGTGTAACTATAGTTACCGAATTTATAACAACCATACTCATCTTTAGCCTTACGTAAGTAAAGCTAAAGATGAATATGGTGGTTATAAATTCGGTAACTAGAGTTACACCTAGGTATTCGTGGAGTTGCTATACCAAATAACGCTAAAGATTAGTATGGGGTTATAAATTCGGTAACTAGAGTTAAACTTAAGTGTTAATGGAGTAGTTGTACCGACACAACTACTACATTAACACCTAGGTGTAACCATAGTTACCGAATTTATAACCACCATATTCATCTTTAGCGTTACTT
>NW_013930104.1:0-287 GCF_000517525.1 Limulus polyphemus | reverse complement strand
GGCTGCAGACTAAAGTCAACAGAGGGTCATAGAACGATATTTGTTATTGGATCTATTTATTCCACTCGGACTTGAGGAAAAAAATGAATATATGTTGTAAATAGATGACTTAATAAACACATTGGCTGCAGACTAAAGTCAACAGTGGGTCATAGAACGATACTAGATATTGGGTCCTATTTTTTGTTTAAGACCGACTGGATTCACATGTAGATATGTTGTAAATATACGAGTTAATAAATACATTGGCTGCAGACTAAAGTCACCAGTGGGTCATAGAACGATAC
>NW_013930103.1:0-206 GCF_000517525.1 Limulus polyphemus | reverse complement strand
TATCAGCCCAGATAGATTAATTCAATTGGCCAGCAGTTACATTAGGAATTATTGCAGCTCTATATGTATTTCTCCATTTTGTTTAGGCTTAGCTCAAGATCATTCCAGATAGATTAATTCAATTGGCCAGCAGTTACATTAGGAATTATTGCAGCTCTATACTTATTTCTCCATTTTGTTTAGGCTTAGCTCAAGATCAGCTCAGA
>NW_013930102.1:0-215 GCF_000517525.1 Limulus polyphemus | reverse complement strand
ATAGTGGCTGGTAGGTCTTTTATTATATATGGATAGTGGCTGGTAGGTCTTTAATACAGATGGATAGTGGCTGGTAGGTCTTTAATACAGATGGATAGTGGATGGTAGGTCTTTAATACTAGATGGATAGTGGCTGGTAGGTCTTTCATTAAATATGCATAGTGGCTGGTAGGTCTTTTTATACAGATGGATAGTGGGTGTAGGTCTTTCATTAT
>NW_013930101.1:0-349 GCF_000517525.1 Limulus polyphemus | reverse complement strand
AAACCTGTACTACAATACATGATATGTAGTTTAAACCTGTACTACAATACATGATATCATAGTTTAAACCTGTACTACAATACATGATATCATAGTTTAAACCTGTACTACAGTACACTATCATGTATTGTAGTACAGGTTTAAACTATGATATCTTGTAGTTTAAACCTCTACTACAATACACGATATCATAGTTTAAACCTGTACTACAATACACAATATCGTAGTTTAAACCTCTACTACAATACACGATATCGTAGTTTAAACATGTACTACAATACATGATATTGTAGTTTAAACCTGTATTACAATACACGATATCATAGTTTAAACCTGTAATAAAACACAT
>NW_013930100.1:0-452 GCF_000517525.1 Limulus polyphemus | reverse complement strand
AAACAAACCTTCTACACTTCTAATATCAAACAAACCTTCTACACTTCTAGCACTAAACAAAATAGAAGTGTAGAAGGTTTGTTTGATATTAGAAGTGTAGAAGGGTACTAAACAAACCTTCTACACTTCTAGTACTAAACAAACCTTCTACACTTCTAGTACTAAACAAACCTTCTACATTTCTAGTACTAAACAAATCTTCTACATTTCTAGTACTAAACAAATCTTCTACATTTCTAGTACTAAACAAACCTTCTACACTTCCAGCACTAAACAAACCTTCTACACTTCTAATATCCTAATACAAACAAACCTTCTACATTTCTAGTACTAAACAAACCTTCTACATTCTAGTACTAAACAAACCTTCTACATTTCTAGTACTAAACAAACCTTCTACACTTCTAATATCAAACAAACCTTCCACATTTCTAGTACTAAACAAACCTTCT
>NW_013930099.1:0-211 GCF_000517525.1 Limulus polyphemus | reverse complement strand
TGATTATATTATAGGTATAGTAGTACTGTTGTGGTTCAACTAGTGTATTATGTTTATACTATAACATGCATGTAATGATTATACCATAATTATAGAAGTACTGTTGTGGTTATACTAGTGTATTATGTTGGTACTACAACATGCATGCAGTGATTATATCGTAATTATAGTGGTATTGTTGTGGTTATACAGGTGTATTATGTTTGTACTA
>NW_013930098.1:0-333 GCF_000517525.1 Limulus polyphemus | reverse complement strand
CAGTAGTATATGTGTCGTAGTATACTACAGACAGCAGTATATGTATCGTAGTATACTATAGACAGTAGTAAACATATACTACTGTCTGTAGTATACTACATAATCGTAGTATATGTAGTATACTACAGGCAGTAGTATATGTATCGTAGTATACTACAGACAGTAGTATATGTATCGTAGTATACTACAGATAGTAGTATATGTATCGTAGTATACTACAGGCAGTAGTATATGTATCGTAGTATACTACAGACAGTAGTATATGTATCGTAGTATACTACAGATAGTAGTATATGTACTACTGTCTGTAGTATACTACATATATGTATCGTA
>NW_013930097.1:0-302 GCF_000517525.1 Limulus polyphemus | reverse complement strand
TTATTCTATACAATAGCTCAAGCTACTGGAGAATGACACAAATGTTACTGTTAGTCCATACAATACCTCAAGCTACTGGAGAATGACACAAATATTACTGTTAGTCCATTACAATACCTCAAGCTACTGGAGGGAATGACACAAACATTAATGTTATTCTATACAATACCTCAAGTTACTGGAGAATTATACAAATATTGATGTTATTCTATACAATACCTCAAGCTGCTGGAGAATGACACAAATGTTACTGTTAGTCCATACAATACCTCAAGCTACTGGAGAGAATGACGCAAACACTA
>NW_013930096.1:0-301 GCF_000517525.1 Limulus polyphemus | reverse complement strand
AAACTTACTTCTACATTGTACTTTATATTATGTAGAATGATATTATAAAAAATACTCTATGATCGATTATTTATAGAAAGCTGTTATTGATGTATAGTTTCCATAAAGCCAAGGGAAAAAAATTATTTTGCAGTAACTCCACTGACTCAGGAAAAATGGCTCCAACCATAAGTTTTATGCCTTTCCATTCAAAAGCATAACCTGATTTTATCAGTCAGCCACATTTTCATCCTTCTTTCTATAAGGAGTTGATCGATGTGACTGATCTTGTAACCACAAAGTAACCATCAGAGTTTCCATA
>NW_013930095.1:0-207 GCF_000517525.1 Limulus polyphemus | reverse complement strand
CAATAAGAAGACATAAGATTTAACGATACTGTGAATTGTCAATAAGAAAACAAAAGATTTAACGATACTGTGTACTGTCAATAAGAAGACCAAGATTTAACTATACTGTGTACTGTCAATAAGAAGACACAAGATTTAACAATACTGTGTACTCTCAATAAGTAGACACAAGATTTAACAATACTGTGTACTCTCAATAAGTAGACA
>NW_013930094.1:0-456 GCF_000517525.1 Limulus polyphemus | reverse complement strand
TATAATCAGAAGTTTTGATTTACCATATATATATCTTTGTGAATTTTAAATCATAAGTTTTATTTACTATATATATGTCGTTGTGAATAAGATTAAACATTTCCTACAATAAATATATATATATTAAATAAAATTTTTTATTAAACACTTACAAGGACATATTTATATATATATGGTAAATAAAAACTTCTGATTATGGTAAATAAAAACTTCTGGTAAATAGAAACTTCTGATGAAAAACTCACAACTATATATACATATATCGGCCGCGTTCCCGGAGGCGTTCCGCAGAGGCGTAAGGTACCGCCGTCGAGATCAGGTCCGTGGAAAATTCTGAGATAGTCGGTAACGTTCTTTCGTCTGCTACCGCGTTTAACTTGTTCCCATAATATAAGATGGAAACTAAGGTTAGGGTCATCCCTCTCAAAAGTACGGGGTACGGTCTACGCCTCAGAT
>NW_013930093.1:0-254 GCF_000517525.1 Limulus polyphemus | reverse complement strand
GGTGTCTGATAGTAAGAAGTGAGTATTGTATTTTAGTGATTGTTAGTGACTAATAGTAAGAGTGAGCATTGTAGTTTAGTGATTGTTAGTGACTAATAGTAAGAGTGAGCATTGTATTTTAGTGATTGTTAGTGACTGATAGTAAGAATGAGTATTGTATTTTAGTGATTGTTAACAAGAGTAAGTATTGTATGTTAGTGACTAATAGTAAGAGTGAGTATTGTATTTTATTGACTGTTAGCAAGAGTGAGAAT
>NW_013930092.1:0-304 GCF_000517525.1 Limulus polyphemus | reverse complement strand
TTGCGGGTTCGAATCCCCATTCCACCAAACATGCTCGCCCTTTCAGCCGTGAGGGCGTTATAATGTGGCAGTTTATCCCATTATTCCTTGGTAAAAGAGTAGCCCAAGAGATGGCGGTGATGACTAGCTGCCTTCTCTCTAGTCTTTCACTACTAAATTAGGGACGGCTAGCGCAGATAGCCCTCGTGTAACTTTGGGCAAAATTCAAAACAAACGATCAAAAGAAAAAAATACTGAAGGTTCAAGAAGCAGTTTAAAAGATTTTCTGTCTAAACAGATTGAAGTTTTTAATTTACTGAAAAAT
>NW_013930091.1:0-339 GCF_000517525.1 Limulus polyphemus | reverse complement strand
GGTTACTGTTCCTACAGGATGTCTTCCTTACCTTGGTTACTGTACCTATAGGGTGTCTTCCTCACCTTGGTTACTGGCAGTAACCAAGGTAAAAAAGACAACCTGTAGGAACAGTAACCAAGGTAAGCAAGAAATCCTGTAGGAATTCCTATAGGGTATCTTCGTTACCTTGGTTATTGTTTCTACAGGATGTCTTCCTTATCTTGGTTACTGCTCTTACAGGATTTTTCCTTACCTTGGTTACTGTTCTTACAGGATTTTTCCTTACCTTGGTTACTGTTCCTACAGGATTTTTCCTTACCTTGGTTACTGTTCCTACAGGATTTCTTCCTTACCTTT
>NW_013930090.1:0-411 GCF_000517525.1 Limulus polyphemus | reverse complement strand
CAGGAAGACCAAAGGGATATGGGCCTTCCCATGGAGAAGACAACTTAGGAGACTTCACTTCTTCAGCGGCGTCATTTGTTCCTTTGTTCACTTCATCCCAACTGAAATGTCCTGGACCATGATAACGCCAAAGCCTGTTGCCATGCACCACTTTTGGCTTACCTCGCCGACCACATTTTATCCGGAAAGTCACGTCTGAGAGACGATCCATTATGCCTCACCTGAAGAAGCCACCATCGAAGAAGAAACTCTACTCAGTTTTGAGAAGGGAAATGGTGAAGCTCTTGATGAAGTTACTACCACTGATGTGACTGTTATCGACGATAGAACATTTCCTGATGAAGCAGATGAACCCCACATGAAGCAGAAGCCAACGAGACGGAGACCAGTATGGAAGAAGATATGTCCCAT
>NW_013930089.1:0-261 GCF_000517525.1 Limulus polyphemus | reverse complement strand
AAGAAACAACATCCAGTGAACTAACTACTGTGTACAAGTTCTTTACAACACGATTGTCTTGACGTTTAAAGAACCAATTATGAACGACTTGGACTGTAGAACAACAATAAATAACGAAAAAGTATGTGCATCATGGCAAGAAGATTCAGCCAATGTGAACGTTGATGACGAACAACCGTACAGTAATGGTGAAGGTGAAGTTTATGTGTCACCAAAAGAAGCTGTGAAAATGAAAGAATTTTACCTTTTATCAATAGTTTG
>NW_013930088.1:0-537 GCF_000517525.1 Limulus polyphemus | reverse complement strand
ACTGTTATAACTATAGCATATAAATGGAGTAAGCTAGGCTCATTGTTTTGTTTCTTTAAGTGAATACTACAGTTTCTGTTCCTCGGTGGGTTAGCTGGAAGCTTACTGACTTACAACGTCAAAGGCATTCCTTTAATTTTTGTCTCCCTGTAGAATTAATATAAAATGTAGTTTGTTTATTGGTAGCCACCACGAGGAACCAAACCCCGGATCAGGTTTGTCAGGAGTCGTTCTTCCACTAATGCTTGAACCACCGCAGGAAGCTCATTTATCACGGATGGACTATTTTGGCTAGATTCTTACATTTTTAAGTTATATATATATATGTTTAAACATGTATATCTTCTATGTGATAAAACTTTCATAATAAGGTATTGCAATATCATATTTCACGAGATAACGTCTTGATTTTTCTTATTGTTATGAAGTAGGTGTGGAATATCGAAAATCTGTTGACGTTGGGTGTTTATGGATACTGGAGTCCATTTGTTAAATGACACAAGTTATAGTTATAAAGGTGAAATCAATATCATCCAA
>NW_013930087.1:0-226 GCF_000517525.1 Limulus polyphemus | reverse complement strand
TGTAGTACAATAACTTATGTACTATTTCATTATTTTACTTCTTGTTGTAGGGCCATTTTTAACTCTTTATAGTGCAATAACTTATGTACTATTTCATTATTTTACTTTTACTTCTTGTTGTAGGGCCATTTTTAACTCTTTATAGTGCAATAACTTATGTACTATTTCATTATTTTACTTTTACTTCTTGTTGTAGGGCCATTTTTAACTCTTTATAGTACAATAA
>NW_013930086.1:0-282 GCF_000517525.1 Limulus polyphemus | reverse complement strand
AGATGGATAGTTACTGGTAGGTATTTTATTATAGATGGATAGAGACATTTAGGTCTTTTAATATAGATGGAAAGTGGCTGGTAGGTCTTTTATGATAGATGGATAGTAGCTGACAGGTCTTTTAATACAGATGAATAGTGGCTAGTAGGTCTTTCATTATATAGGGATAGTGACTGGTAGGAGTTTTATTATAGATGGAAAGTGGCTGATAGGCCTTTTATTATAATTGATAGTGGCTGGTAGGTCTTTTATTATAGATGGATAGTTACTGGTAGGTCTTTT
>NW_013930085.1:0-356 GCF_000517525.1 Limulus polyphemus | reverse complement strand
CTATCCTTTCCGACAACACTTTCACAAACTCTGACACATTTTCAGGCAACTCTTCATAGGGTGGGCATCCCTTATGCTTGGGTCTCCTTTTAGCACTACATGTACTGCATGTCCAGGCCCAAGCATAAGGGATGCCCAACTTATGAAGAGTTGCCTGAAAATCCCCTTTTTGCACTACATGTACTGCATGTCCTGCACCATTCTTCCACATCTCGCCTCATACCTATCCAGTAATATCTTTGTCGTATGTGACTCAATGTCTTCTTAATTCCGAGATGTCCTCCTGTTAAATTATCATGGGATTGACGCAGCACAACTTCCCATAACTTCCTCGGTATAACTGTTTGCCAAGTCGT
>NW_013930084.1:0-303 GCF_000517525.1 Limulus polyphemus | reverse complement strand
GGACACAGTATTGTTAAATCTTGTCTCTTCTTATTGACAGTACACAGTATCGTTAAATCTTGTGTCTTCTTATTGACAGTACCCAGTATTGATAAATCCTGTATCTTCTTAGAAGACACAAGATTTAACAATACTGTGTCCTGTCAGTAAAAAGACACAAAATCTTGTGTCTTCTTGTTGACAGTACACAGTATTGATATATCCTGTATCTTCTTATTGACAGGACACAGTATTGTTAAATCTTGTGTCTTCTTATTGACAGTACACATTATTGATAAATCCTGTATCTTCTTATTGACAGAC
>NW_013930083.1:0-238 GCF_000517525.1 Limulus polyphemus | reverse complement strand
GGTTAGCGGAAATTTCACTTTTTTTATCTTTATACATGACATAATTGTTTTCGTTAATGCTATAATGTCTCAGTTTTGAGTTTTCCGACGATATAAGCATCCTCCGATATTTTTCTGTTAATTTTTCGTCATAAAAGCACTTATTTCTATTTTCCAAAAAAATTCATATTTTCTCCGAAAAGCCAAGGCTATATATAGCCCAAGTTTTTTCTCAAATTTTGAAAAAAATAGTTTTTCC
>NW_013930082.1:0-581 GCF_000517525.1 Limulus polyphemus | reverse complement strand
TAACCACCATACTCATCTTTAGCCTTACTTGGTATAACTACTCCATGAACACCTAGGTGTAACTATAGTTACCGAATTTATAACCACCATACTCATCTTTAGCGTTATTTGGTACAACAACTCCACGAATACCTAGGTGTAACTCCTGTTACCCAATTCATAGCCACCATACTCATCTTTAGCATTACTTGGCACAATTCGGTAAATATAGTTACACCTTGTTGTTCATGGAGTAGTTTAACGCTAAAGATGAGTATGGTGGTTACAAAAGTTACACTTAGGTGTTTGTCCAGTGGTTTTATTAAATAACGCTAACGATGAGTATCGTGGTTATAAATTCGGTAACTATAGTTACACCTAGGTGTTCGTGGAGTTGTTGTACCAAAATAGTTACCGAATGTGTAACCCCCATACTCATCTTTAGCGTTATTTGGTACAACAATACCACGAACACCTAGATGTAACTCTAGTTACCGAATTTATAACCACCATACTCATCGTTAGCGTTATTTGGTAAAACCACTCCACAAACACCTAGGTGTAACTTTAGTTACCGAATTTATAACAACCATACTCATCTT
>NW_013930081.1:0-307 GCF_000517525.1 Limulus polyphemus | reverse complement strand
TCCTAAATTGATGATTCTTCACCAAATTTTGTATGTACGCAAAACCTTCCATATCTCCTTTAAAAGTACTGGTACAAAAAAAATTTGGAGATGATCCGTCCAAATGGAACGAGTATGAAAGTTCGTTGCATACTTGCGTATTTACATGCAAAATTCTAGCCTTCTATTATCATTTTTGCGACTTTTGTGGTCGTTTTATGTTACTCTTTTATTGGTTTTTCTGAAAGCGTATGTGTACTGCAGTGAAGCTTTTTGTTACTGATTGTTTTTCGATTTCTTGTTACCAGAGGGTCCTAAATTGATGATT
>NW_013930080.1:0-365 GCF_000517525.1 Limulus polyphemus | reverse complement strand
CAATTTTTTCAAAATTAGGAAAAAAACATGGGCTATAGCCTTGGCTTTTTCGGTGAAAATATGAAAAATGGAAAAAAGTGAATTGCGTTTAAAAATATTTGTATATTAATTTGGATACAATGTCTCAATTTTGTGTTTCCCGACGAAATAAACTGTAGTATGAACGAAAACAATTATGTCCCGTGAAAATCTAAAAAATTGAAGTTTCGCTAACAGAGAATAAAGAGAATCGAAAAGGTGAAGTTCATTTTATAAGAAGACGTCAGGGCCTTTCAAATGTTTGGATTTTGTTTGAATAATCCTTTATTTAATACTCTTCTTTTTTTTTAACATAACTGAAGACAAAAAACAGTAAAATCGAAGCT
>NW_013930079.1:0-215 GCF_000517525.1 Limulus polyphemus | reverse complement strand
TTTCTTATAAACTGTATACATAGATCACGAGAGTTAAAAATAAATAAACTGGTAACGACCATGATAGAAGTTTCTTATAAACTGTATACATAGATCACGAGAGTTAAAAGATAAATAAACTGGTAACGACCATGATAGAAGTTTCTTATAAACTGTATACATAGATCACGAGAGTTAAAAGATAAATAAACTGGTAACGACCATGATAGAAGTTT
>NW_013930078.1:0-324 GCF_000517525.1 Limulus polyphemus | reverse complement strand
ACTAACAGTAAAACAGCCGATTACCTACCTTGGTTTGTTTTACACCAGCTTATTGTTAATAATTGGCTGTTTTACACCTACGTTGGTTTGTTTTACACCAGCTTATTGTTAGTAATTGGCTGTTTTACACCTACGTTGGTTTGTTTTACATCAGCTTATATTAACAGTAAATCAGCCAATTACCTACGTTTAAGTTGGTTTGTTTTACACCAGCTTATACTAACAGTAAAACAGCCAATTACCTACGTTGGTTTGTTTTACACCAGCTTATACTAACAGTAAAACAGCCAATTACCTACGTTGGTTTGTTTTACACCAGCTTAT
>NW_013930077.1:0-492 GCF_000517525.1 Limulus polyphemus | reverse complement strand
CATTAGAGATAAAGCCACTGTTTGATTGTGTAAGTTTTATACATAGTAACAAGAGATAAAGCCACTGTTTGATTGTGTAAGTTTTATACATAGTAACAAGAGATAAAGCCACTGTTTGATTGTGTAAGTTTTATACACAGTAACATGAGAGATAAAGTCACCGTTTGATTGTTCTTTCTCTCTCATGTTACTGTGTATAAAACACAATCAAACAGTGACTTTCTCTCTCATGTCACTGTGTATAAAACTTACACAATCAAATGGTGGCTTTCTCTCTCATGTTACTGTGTATAAAACACACCGTTTGATTGTGTTTTATACACAGTAACATGAGAGAGAAAGACACCGTTTGATTGTGTTTTGTACACAGTAACATGAGAAAGAAAGCCACCGTTTGATTGTGTTTTATACACAGTAACAGGAGAGAGAAAGCCACCATTTGACTGTGTTTTATACACAGTAACATGAGAGAGAAAGCCACCATTTGAATGT
>NW_013930076.1:0-363 GCF_000517525.1 Limulus polyphemus | reverse complement strand
ATTAGTCCAAATGGAACGAAGTACTGGTACAAAACGCAAAATCTTCCATAACTTCCTTAAAACGAATAGTAGAAAGGTGAAACTCTGGCGTTGCGCAGTTATATGTTTGTTATGTAGGTACACTCTATTTTACCAGAGGGTTCTGAATTGATTATTATTCACCAATCAAGAAATCGAGAAACAATCGGTAACAAAAAGCTTCAGTGCAGTACACATACGATTTCAAGAAGCCATAAAAAGAGTAACATAAAACGACCTTAGTTTTTGTTTTACGATTTTTGTTAGATTAGAATTTTGTAAGTAAACGAGCAAAATTGCGGCGAACCTTAATAAAAAAATTCAAAACGATTCATCTAAATGGGA
>NW_013930075.1:0-395 GCF_000517525.1 Limulus polyphemus | reverse complement strand
TAGGTGATGTTCAAATAACTCAAACAAAGCTATAGGTGATGTTCAAATAACTCAAACAAAGCTACAGGTTGATGACTACCATAACACCTGTAGCTTTGTTTGATATGACTACCATAATTCAAACAAAGTACAGGTTGGGTAGTCATATTGAGTTATTCATCACTTGTAGCTTTGTGTGGTAGGTAGCTTTGTTTGAGTTAAGAAGATGACTACCATAACTCAAACAAAGCTACAGGTGATGTTACCAGAACTCAAACAAAGCTACAGGTGATGACTACCGAAACTCAAACGAAGATACAGAAGATGACTACCATAACTCAAACAAAGCTACAGGTGATGTTGCTATAACTCAAACAAAGCTACAGGTGAAGTTACCATAACTCAAACAAAGCTAC
>NW_013930074.1:0-211 GCF_000517525.1 Limulus polyphemus | reverse complement strand
TCTGTTTATCAAAATTCGACTAGCTTCGATTTTACTGTTTTTTTTTGTCTTAAGTGATACTGTAAATAAAAATTGCTTTAGAAATATGATTATTCATACAATATTCCACCATCTAAAAGGCTATGATGTCTTCTTATAAAATAAACTTCACCTTTTCGATTGCTCTTACTCCGTGTTAGCAAAATTTCAATTTTTTTAGATTTTACGGGAC
>NW_013930073.1:0-323 GCF_000517525.1 Limulus polyphemus | reverse complement strand
CTGTAACTAGAGTTACACCTAGGTGTTCATGGAGTAGTTGTGTCAAGTAAGTCTAAAGATGAGTATGGTGGTTATAAATTGTGTAACTAGAGTTACACCTAGGTGTTCGTGGAGTTATTGTACCAAAATGTTCGTGGAGTAGTTGTACCAAATAACGCTAAAGATGAGTATGGAGGTTATATATTCGGTAACTAGAGTTACACCTAGGAATTCGTCGAGTTGTTGTACCATATAACGATGAAGATGAGTATAGTGGGTACAAGTTCGGGTAACTAGAGTTACACCTAGGTGTTCGTGGAGTTGTTGTACGAAATAACGCTAAC
>NW_013930072.1:0-221 GCF_000517525.1 Limulus polyphemus | reverse complement strand
AATAAGAAGACATATCGTTAAATCTTGTGTGTACTGTCAGTAAAAAACAACGAGATTTAACAATAATGTGTCCTGTCAATAAGAAGACACAAGATTTTACGTATACTGTGTACTGTCAATAAGAATACACAAGATTTAACGATACTGTGTACTGTCAATAAGAAGACACAAGATTTAACAAATCTGTGTACTGTCAATAAGTAGACACACGATTTAACAAT
>NW_013930071.1:0-219 GCF_000517525.1 Limulus polyphemus | reverse complement strand
GTCTTCTTATTGAGAGTACACAGTATCGTTAAATCCAGTGTCTTCTTATTGACAGTACACAGTATCGTTAAATCTTGTGTCTTTTTATTGATAGTACACAGTGTTGTTAAATCTTGTGTGTTCTTATTGATAGTACCCAGTATTTATAAATCTTGTGTCTTCTTATTGACAGTACACAGTTTTGTTAAATCTTGTTTCTTCTTATTGAAACTACACAGT
>NW_013930070.1:0-229 GCF_000517525.1 Limulus polyphemus | reverse complement strand
TTGAAGTTGAGCACGTTCGTTGTTATAGCGTTTGTTTTAGCGCGAATGTTGAAATCAAGTGTATCATGAAGTTATATTCAGAAAGAATAAACCAGTTTTATTAAGTAAGGACTTGTGTGGCTTTAGTTTCGTCGGAACGAAGTTACGGAAAAATCAATTAACAAATTGGTGTCAGAAAGTGGGATAAAAAAAAAGAAAAAAAGAAGAAGAAAAAGAGAAGATGGAAACG
>NW_013930069.1:0-205 GCF_000517525.1 Limulus polyphemus | reverse complement strand
TACACAGTTATTGTTAAATATTTTGTCTTCTTATTGACAATACACAGTATAGTTAAATCTTGTGTCTTCTTAATGACAGTACACAGTATCGTTAAATATTGTGTCTTTTTATGACAGTACACAGTGTTGTTAAATCTTGTGTCTTCTTATTGACAGTACACAGTATCGTTAAATCTTGTGTTTTCTTATTGACAGTACACAGTAT
>NW_013930068.1:0-210 GCF_000517525.1 Limulus polyphemus | reverse complement strand
TACTATAGATAGAGAGTGGCTGGTAGGCTTTTATTACAGATGGATTGTGTCTGATAGGTCTTTTATTACAGATGGATTGTGGCTGGTAGGTCTTTTATTACAGATGGATAGTGGCTGGTAGGTCTTTTATTATAGATGGATAGTGACTGTCAGGATATTTTATTATATATGGATAGTGGCTGGTAGGTCTTTTATTATAGATGGATTGTG
>NW_013930067.1:0-244 GCF_000517525.1 Limulus polyphemus | reverse complement strand
GTTTAGTAATGATTCCTTTTAACGCCATACTGTATAAAAGAGGTACTAGATGTTTAGTAAGGATTCCTTTTAACGCCACATTGTATAAAAGAGGTACTAGATGTTTAGTAATGATTTTTTTTAACCCCATATTGTATAAAAGAGGTACTAGATGTTTAGTAATGATTCCTTTTAACGCCACATTGTATAAAAGAGGTACTAGATGTTTAGTAATGATTCCTTTTAACCCCATATTGTATAAAAG
>NW_013930066.1:0-315 GCF_000517525.1 Limulus polyphemus | reverse complement strand
CAGTAACACAGTACTGTACACGTTCTTACATCACACAGTAACACAGTACTGTACACGTTCTTACATCACACAGTAACACAGTACTTGTAAGAACGTGTACAGTACTGTGTTACAGTGTGATTAACACAGTATTGTACACGTTTTTACATCACACTAACACAGTATTGTACACGTTTTTACATCACACTAACACAGTACTGTACACGTTCTTACATCAGACTGTAACACAGTACTGTGCACGTTCTTACATCAGACTGTAACACAGTACTGTGCACGTTCTTACATCACACTGTAACCCGGTATTGTACACGTTCT
>NW_013930065.1:0-238 GCF_000517525.1 Limulus polyphemus | reverse complement strand
TATCGTGAAATCTTGTGTCTTCTTATTGACAGTACACAGTATATTAAATCTTGTGTCTTCTTATTGACAGTACACTAGTATCGTTAAATCTTGTGTCTTTTATGATAGTACACAGTATTGTTAAATCTAGTGTCTTCCTATTGACAGTACACAGTTTTGTAAATCTTGTGTTTTCTTATTGACAGTATACAGTATCGTTAAATCTTGTGTCTTCTAATTGACAGTACACAATATCGTT
>NW_013930064.1:0-636 GCF_000517525.1 Limulus polyphemus | reverse complement strand
AATAATCGTTTTTTAAAGCTGTCCTTTGTTTACAATATAACTGAAAAAAAACAAACAGTAAAATCGAAGATAGGAGAAATTTGTTAACAGATAATGAAATTACTATTGGGAATTTATATGAAAGGATCTGCTTTTTGAAAGTCTTACATCAAGGGCATCTTTGTAATGAAATATGAGTAAAAAAAATTTTTCACTGTTGCGTCAAAAAAAGCACGTTTTTTCATTTTTCAAAAAAACTGATATTTTCACGAAAACGTAAAGGCTATAATATAGCCCATGTTCTTTACAAAATTTTCATAGAATAAATATTGGAAAAGGCTTTTTTTCATCGGAAAACTCAAATATAGACATAATAGCATTAACGAAAAATATTACATCCTGTGAAAAGTTACAAAAAAATAATTTTTCTCTATCCCCGAATAACAACAATTCAAAAGATGGAGGTTTTTTTATAAGAAGAAGTCATGGGAATTAGATGGTGGGATTTTGTTTAAATAATCGTATTTTTAAAACTCTTCTTTGTTTACAATATAACTCAAAAAAAACAACAACAGTAAAATCGAAGATAGGAGAAATTTGTTAACAGATTATGAAATTACTATTGGAATTTTGATGAAAGGCTCTGCATTTTGAAAG
>NW_013930063.1:0-670 GCF_000517525.1 Limulus polyphemus | reverse complement strand
CATATTACTACGCAACGTTAAAGTGTACCTACATACCAAATTTGGTGAAGAATCATCAATTTAGGACCCTCTGGTAACAAGAAATTGAAAAAGAATCAAGTAACAAAAAGCTTCCCTGCAGTACTTTTCTGAAAGCATATGTGCTAATAAAAGAATAACATAAAACGACCACAAAAGTTTTCATTTTTGCAATAGAAGGCTAGAATTTTATTTGTTTTAAAGGAGTTATGGAAGGTTTTGCGTTTTGTACCAGTACGTCATTCCATTTGGGCGGATCATCTCCAAATTTTGTATGAACGTTCGTTACATACTTTCGTATTTACATGCTAAAACTAAATTGATGATTCTTCACCAAATTTGGTATGTAGGTACACTTTAACGTTGCGTAGTAATATGCAGAGGACCCTCTGGTAACAAGAAATCGAAAAACAATCAGTAACCAAAAGCTTCATGGCTTTTCTGAAAGCGTATGTGTTTAAAAGAGTAACATAAAACGACCACAAAAGTCGCAAAAATGATAATAGAAGGCTAGAATTTTGCATGTGAATACGCAAGTGTGCAACGAACGTTCGTACAAAATTTGGAGATGATCCGTCCAAATGGAATGACGTACTGGTACAAAACGCAAAACCTTCCATAACTCCTTTAAAACAAACAGTAGGAAGGAAAT
>NW_013930062.1:0-212 GCF_000517525.1 Limulus polyphemus | reverse complement strand
TTGTGTCTTCTTATTGAGAGTACACAGTATCGTTAAATCTTGTGTCTCCTTATTGAAAGTACACAGTATTGTTAAATCTTGTGTTTTCTTATTGACAGTACACAGTTTCGTTAAATCTTGTGTCTTCATATTGACAGTACACAATATAGTTAAATCCTGACTCTTCTTATTGACAGTACAGGGTATCGTTAAATCTTGTGTCTTCTTATTGA
>NW_013930061.1:0-212 GCF_000517525.1 Limulus polyphemus | reverse complement strand
TTGGTTTAAAGATCAAACGCGTGTGAAACACGATCAACGGTCAGTATCCTATATCAAGTCATATTTTGTCACCAACGTTTCTGAACACGCATCATCTCGTGTCAAATTTAAACTGTTTTAGAATCTGAGATGTGACTAAAACATACCTTTGCATGAATTTAACGTGGAAGCTCCCGTGTTTGTGTACGTCCCTCTTGGGCATCGGAAGCACT
>NW_013930060.1:0-366 GCF_000517525.1 Limulus polyphemus | reverse complement strand
GGGTAGTGTATAAATCTAGGGTTGTGTAAAGGGTAGTGTATAAATCTCGGGTTGTGTAAAGGGTAGTGTATAAATTTAGGATTGTGTAAAGGGTAGTGTATAAATCTCGGGTTGTGTAAAGGGTAGTGTATTAATCTAGGGTTGTGTAAAGGGTAGTGTATAAATCTAGGATTGTGTAAAGGGTAGTGTATAAATATCGGGTTGTGTAAAGGGTAGTGTATAAATCTAGGGTTGTGTAAAGAGTAGTGTATAAATCTAGGGTTGTGTAAAGGGTACTGTATAAATATCGGGTTGTGTAAAGGGTAGTGTATAAATATCGGATTGTGTGAAGGGTAATGTATAAATCTCGGGTTGTGTAAAGGGTAG
>NW_013930059.1:0-371 GCF_000517525.1 Limulus polyphemus | reverse complement strand
CAGATTGTTTAGTGGCTACAGTTATCTTACATAATATAACTATCTAATGTAGATTGTTTAGTGGCTACTGTTATATTATGTAATATAACTATCTAATGTAGATTGTTTAGTGGCTACAGTTATTTTATGTAACATAACTATCTAATGTAGATTGTTTGGTGGCTACAGTTGTCTTTTGTAATATAACTATCTAATGTAGATTGTTTGGTGGCTACAGTTGTCTTATGCAATATAACTATCTATTGTAGATTGTTTAGTGGCTACCGTTATATTATGTAATAAAACTATCTAATGCAGACTGTTTAGTGGCTACAGTTATCTTATGTAACATAACTATCTAATGTAGATTGTTTAGTGGCTGCAGTTATCTT
>NW_013930058.1:0-388 GCF_000517525.1 Limulus polyphemus | reverse complement strand
ATCTGTTCGTATTAAACAATGATTCAAGACACAACGAATACAGGGTCATAACTCAGATTTCTTTATTCCTTGTGTCTTGAATCATTGTCTAATACTAACAGATATTATAACTCAGATTTCCTAAATTCCTTGTGTCTTGAATCATTATCCAATACTAACTGATCTTATAACTCAGATTTCCTTTATTCCTTGTGTCTTGAATCATTGTCCAATACGAACAGATCTTATAACTCAGATTTATCCAATACTAACAGATCTAATGATTCAAGACACAAGAAATACAGGAAATCTGAGTTATGATCTTTGTTAGTATTGGATAATGATTCAAGACACAAGGAATACAGGAAATATGAGTTATAAGATCTGTTAGTATAAGACAATGATTCAA
>NW_013930057.1:0-220 GCF_000517525.1 Limulus polyphemus | reverse complement strand
ACTCCCCAGCATTAACTTTAACTCGAACACAAACAAACTTATCTCATTCTATAAGAAGAACACATAAATCCTTACTCCCCAGCATTAACTTTAACTCGAACACAAACAAAACTTATCTCATTCTATAAGAAGAACACATAAATCCTCACTCCCCAGCATTAACTTTAACTCGAACACAAACAAAACTTATCTCGTTCTATAAGAAGAACACATAAATCCT
>NW_013930056.1:0-217 GCF_000517525.1 Limulus polyphemus | reverse complement strand
AGTATTGATAAAACAAGATTTAACAATACTGTGTCCTGTCAATAAGAATATACAGGATCTCTTCTTATTGACATTGACAGTACAAAGTATTCATAAATCCTGTATATTCTTATTGACAGGACACAGTATTGTTAAATCTTGTCTCTTCTTATTGACAGTACACAGTATCGTTAAATCTTGTGTCTTCTTTTTGACAGTACACAGTATTGATAAATCC
>NW_013930055.1:0-313 GCF_000517525.1 Limulus polyphemus | reverse complement strand
TTTGATAATACGTATATTGTTTATAGCAATATAGAAACGACTTGTATCATATTCAGATGTTTGATAATAAGTATATTGTATGTAGTTGTATAGAAACGACTTGTATCATATCATTTGATAATAAGTGTATTGTATATAGTTGTATAGAAACGATTTGTATCATATTATTTGATAATAAGTGTATTGTATATAGTTGTAGAGAAACGACTTGTATCATATTCAGATGTTTGATAATAAGTATATTGTATATAGTAGTAGAGAAACGACTTGTATCATATTCAGATGTTTGATAATAAGTATATTGTATACAGTA
>NW_013930054.1:0-381 GCF_000517525.1 Limulus polyphemus | reverse complement strand
TGTAACTATAGTTACACCTAGGTGTTCATGGAGTAGTTGTACCAAGTAAGCCTAAAAATGAGTATGGTGGTTATAAAATCGGAAACTAGAGTTACACCTAGGTGTTCATTGAGTAGTGTTACCAAGTAAGGCTAAAGATGAGTATGGTGAACTAGTTACAGTATTTATAACCACCATACTCATTTGTAACCTTACTTGGTACAACTACTCCATAAACACCTAAGTGTAACTCTAGTTACCGAATTTATAACCACCATAAGTTACACCTAGGTGTTCATGGAGTAGTTGTACCAAGTAAGGTTAAGAATGAATATGGTGGATATAATTACGTAGTAACTAGAGTTACACCTAAGTGTTCATGGAGTAGTTGTACCAATAAGG
>NW_013930053.1:0-350 GCF_000517525.1 Limulus polyphemus | reverse complement strand
CTACACAGAGGAGACTTTTAAAATACGTAGTGTAACATGTCCTTCCTTGTTAAAATACGTAGTGTAACATGTCCTTTGTTGAGTCTCCTCTGTGTAGAGTCTCCTCTGTGTAGAACATGTCCTTCCTTGTGTAACATGTCCTTTGTTGAGTCTCCTCTGTGTAGTTAAAATACGTAGTGTAACATGTCCTTTGTTGAGTCTCCTCTGTGTAGTTAAAATACGTAGTGTAACATGTCCTTCCTTGAGTCTCCTCTGTGTAGTTAAAATATGTAGTGTAACATGTCCTTTGTTGAGTCTTCTCTGTGTAGTTAAAATACGTAGTGTCTACGTATTTTAACTACACAGAGGAG
>NW_013930052.1:0-252 GCF_000517525.1 Limulus polyphemus | reverse complement strand
GGAATACCTAGATGTAACTTGGCTAAAGATGAGTATGATGGTTATAAATTCGGTAACCTTTAGCCTTACTTGGTACAACTACTCCATGAACACATAGGTATAACTCTAGTTACCGAATTTATAACCATCATACTCATCTTTAGCCTTACTTGGTACAACTACTCCATGAACACTTAGGTGTAACTCTAGTTACCGAATTTATAACCACCACACTCATTTTTTGCGTTATTTGGTACAACTACTCCATGAACA
>NW_013930051.1:0-520 GCF_000517525.1 Limulus polyphemus | reverse complement strand
GATAAAATGTTGAGATGAGTGATAAATAATGGGATGATAAAAAATTTATCAGTCATCTCAACATTTTATCATCTCATTATTTATCAGTCATTTCAACATTTTATCATCTCATTATTTATCAGTCATCTCAACATTTTATAATCCCATTATTTACCAGACATCTCAACATTTTATCATCCCATTATTTATCACTCATCTCAACATTTTATCATCCCATTATTTAACAGTCATCTCAACAAAAATTTTATCATCCCATCATTTATCAGTCATCTCAACATTTTATCATCTCACTAATTATCAGTCATCACAACATTTTATCATCTCATTATTTGTCAGTCATCTCAGCATTTTATCATCTCATGAAATAATGAGATGATAAAATTTTGAGATGACTGTTAAATAATGGGATGATAAAATGTTGAGATGACTGATAAATAATGAATGATAAAATGTTGAGATGAGTGATAAATAACGGGAAAATAAAATATTGAGATGGATAATAAATAAAGGGATGATAAAA
>NW_013930050.1:0-243 GCF_000517525.1 Limulus polyphemus | reverse complement strand
GGAATGATATGCGAACAAAGACGTGGAAAGTGGAAAACTTTCTTGTTAGCGCATTTGGAATGTCGTTTTCAGAGATATCTATCTCTAGGTAATTTTTCAAGTGTTTATATCATTCCAGTTTATTCACGTTAAGTACCGTTTTTAACATTTTTCTATTCATATTTATTGTTTTTATCGTAATACTACTTCTGTAACATCTTTAATGTATTTTGTGTAAGAATGATATCTATCAGACGCTGGAAA
>NW_013930049.1:0-262 GCF_000517525.1 Limulus polyphemus | reverse complement strand
AACTGACTTGAAAAAACCAACTACCTCAATCTTCTAAAGAGGTTTTTATTCAATTCAGATGTCACGGCTAACTACCTGAATCTTCTAAAGAGGTTCCGTGCCATCTGAATTGAATAAACTCACTACTTGAATCTTCTAAAGAGGTTCTGTGACATCTGACTTGAGTAAACTAACAACCTGAATCTTCTAAAGAGGTTCTGTGACGTATGACTTGAATAAACTAACTACCGGAATCTACGAAAGAGGTTCCGTGACATCTGAC
>NW_013930048.1:0-279 GCF_000517525.1 Limulus polyphemus | reverse complement strand
TTTTAATATTTACATATATCACTGGATTGGTGGTATGTCCACGCAGTTATATTATTACTTCACTGGATTGGTGGTACGTTCGTGCTGTATGTATATATTATATAACTGCATGGACATACCACCAATCCAGTGATATATGTATATATTATATAACTGTATATACGTATTACCAATCCAGTGATATATGGTGTATATATTATATAACTGCATGAACATACCACCAATCCTGTGGTATATGTATATATTATATAACTGCACGAAAGTACCACCAATCCAGTA
>NW_013930047.1:0-255 GCF_000517525.1 Limulus polyphemus | reverse complement strand
GGTGGTAAATCCCTGGAAGTCTGTACTTGTGGCGGTAATTTCCTGTAAGTCTGTACTTGTGGTGGTAAATCCCTGAAAGTCTGTACTTGTGGCGGTAAGTCCCTGAAGGTCTGTATTTGTAGTGGTAAATCCCTGGAAGTCTGTGCTTGTAGTGGTAAATCCCTGGAAGTCTTTGCTTGTGGTGGTAAGTCCCTGTAAGTATGTACTTGTGGTGGTAAATCCCTGGAAGTCTGTACTTGTGGCGGTAAGTCCCTG
>NW_013930046.1:0-627 GCF_000517525.1 Limulus polyphemus | reverse complement strand
AACACACCACAATACTCATCCTCTACAACGTGTCTAACACACCACAATACTCATCCTCTAAACGTGTCTAACACACCACAATACTCATCCACTAAACGTGTCTAAAACACCACAATACTCATCCTCTAAACATGTCTAAATCACCACAATGCTCATTTAGAATATAAGTATTGTGGTGTTAACCACATTTAGAGGATACGTTTAGAGGATGAGTATTGTTGTGTGTTAGACACGTTTAGAGGATGAGTATTGTGGTGTGTTAGACACTTTTAGAGGATGAGTATTGTTGTGTGTTAGACACATTTATAATATAAGTATTGTGTGTTAGACACGTCTAAATCACAACAATACTCATCCTCTGTATTGTGGTGTGTTAGACACGTTTAGAGGATTAGTATTGTGGTGATTTAGACACGTTTAGAGGATGAGTATTGTGGTAGGTTAAATACATTTAGAGAATGAGTATTGTAGTGTTTTAGACACGTTTAGAGGATGAGTATTGTTGTATGTTAGACACGTTTGGAGAATGAGTATTGTGGTGTGTTAGACACGTTTGTTTAGAGGATGAGTGTCTAACACACCACAATACTCATCCTCTAAACGTGTCTAACATACCACAATACCCAT
>NW_013930045.1:0-248 GCF_000517525.1 Limulus polyphemus | reverse complement strand
ATAGAATGTCTTTGTTGTTCCTTGCTAGTCACAGGACGACTTTGTTGTTCCATAATCATAGAGTGTCTATGTTTTCCTTGCCAGTCACAGGACGACTATGTTGTTCCATACCAATCATAGAGTGTCTATATTGTCCCATGCCAATCACAGGACGACTATGTTGTTCCATACCAATCATAGAGTGTCTATGTTGTTCCATGCCAGTCACAGGACGACTATGTTGCTCCATACCAATCATAGAGTGTCTT
>NW_013930044.1:0-254 GCF_000517525.1 Limulus polyphemus | reverse complement strand
TCTAGTAATTACTAGAGCATTCGCCAAAGTACAGGATAGTTCTAGAAACGTGGCGTCACAGTGGTCATGTGACTCGCTGACGCAACAATATTATTGAAGGAAGTCGGTGATCATGTTTGTAATTATTGTTGCTAATTCTCTGTTACTTTCATTGTTAGTGTTTGTACTTTGTCTGTTGGGCTCGTTTGTTGGTTGGTACTTTGTCTGTTGGGCTCGTTTGTTGGTTGCTGGTGTACTTCTCTGGTTTGTGGTTG
>NW_013930043.1:0-229 GCF_000517525.1 Limulus polyphemus | reverse complement strand
TTGGAGGAAAAAGAAAAGAAACAAGAAGAACGAGAAAATAAACAAGAAAAGAGATTACAGCAGTGGTTGGAGGAAAAAGAAAAGAAACAAAAAGAGTGACTACAGCAGTGGCAACTGGAACAAGAAAGGAAACAAGAAGTACAAATGAAAAAAATTAGTAAATTTAAAAGCGAATTAAATACATTAAGAGACGATTTATTGTCTGTTACACAAGGCGGATACATTGACC
>NW_013930042.1:0-254 GCF_000517525.1 Limulus polyphemus | reverse complement strand
ATAATGGATGTGCTGGGCCAAGGGATCATTGAACCGGCACTTTGGGACATGTTATTTGCAGATTACATAGTCCTCATAGATACCACCAGGGAGGAAGTAGAGCAGAAATTGGAGAGATGGAGGAGGACAGAGGACTTAAGGTCAGTAGAGAGAAGACGGAGTATATGGTTTTTAATGGAGAAGAGGAAATGGGGGGGTACACTTGACTCTGAAATAAGCCATAGAATCCAGTCAGGATGGAGAAATTGGAAAAA
>NW_013930041.1:0-466 GCF_000517525.1 Limulus polyphemus | reverse complement strand
TTATTGACAGTACACAGTATCGTTAAATCTTGTGTCTTCTTATTGACAGACTGTGTGATCGTTAAATCTTGTGTACAATAAGAAGACAGTTCACAGTATCGTTAAATCTTGTGTCTTATTATTAACGATACTGTGTACTGTCAAATCTTGTCTTCTTATTGACAGTACACAGTATCGTTAAATCTTGTGTCAAAGAAGTCACAATATTCAACGATAATGTATACCGTCAGTATTAAAACACAAGATTTAACAATAATATGTCCTGTCGATAAGAGTTGACAGTACACAGTATTGTTAAATCTTGTGTGTTCTTATTGATAGTACACAGTATTAATAAATCTTGTGTCTTCTTGTTGACAGAACACAGTATTGTTAAATCTTGTGTCTTCTTATGGACAGTACACAGTATTGTTAAATCTTGTGTCTTTTATTGACAGTACACAGTATCGTTAAATCTTGAGTCTTC
>NW_013930040.1:0-231 GCF_000517525.1 Limulus polyphemus | reverse complement strand
TGTACTGTCAATATGAAACACAAGATTTAACGATATTGATAGTACACAGAAATCTTGTGGCTTGTTATAACGATACTGTGTACTATCAATAACAGGCCACAAGATTTAACGAAACTGTGTACTGTCAATAAGAAAATAATATATTTAACAATACTGTGTACTTCTTGTGTCTTCTTATTGACACATTACACAGTATTGTTAAACAATAAGAAGACACAAGATATAACAATA
>NW_013930039.1:0-312 GCF_000517525.1 Limulus polyphemus | reverse complement strand
CGATACTGTGTACTGTCAATAAGAAGACACAATATTCAACTATTGTGTCTTCTTATTGACAGTACACAGTATCTTCAACGATACTGACAGTACACAACAAGAAAACACAATATTTAACATACTGTGTACTGTCAATAAGAAGACACAAGATTTAACGATACTCTGTACTGTCAATAAGAAGACACAAGATTTAACGATACTGTGTACTGTCAATAAGAAAACACAATATTCAACGGTAATGCGTACTGTCAGTAAGAAAACACAAGATTTAACAATAATGTGTCCTGTCAATAAGAAGACACAATAATTACG
>NW_013930038.1:0-204 GCF_000517525.1 Limulus polyphemus | reverse complement strand
AATATATATCGATGTGAATTTTTAAACAGAAGTTTTTATTTACCATATATATACTTATATATATATATACATATATCGTTGAGAATGTTTAATGAGAAGTTTTTCTTTACCATACATATATATATAGAGCGATGTGAATTTTTAACAGAAGTTTTTATTTACTATATATATATATGTGTATCGTTGTAAATGTTTATTCAGAAA
>NW_013930037.1:0-474 GCF_000517525.1 Limulus polyphemus | reverse complement strand
TGCATAGTAGAGAGGTGTGCTTGCTTTACTTGTATCTTCAGTGGTAGACTGTCCAAGGCGTCTAGAAACTGATCCCTCAGCAACAACTTCAGGACATCGGGTGGCACAATTGGGTAGGCCTTGTGTGCCATACTTTCCAAGTCCTGTACCAGCTCTTGCAGGCTCTCCCCTTTAGCACAGACTCTTGTCCAGCTCCTGGTAGAGATGAATGGATGGACAGAAGAGCAGAAAGCAGTATATCTGGCAACGAGCTTGAAGGGACAACCGCTGGAAATACTTGGACAGTTGTCAGCAGATGACAGGCACAACTATAGAGCACTGGTAGGTGCTCTAAAACTCAGGTATGGAACTCCAAATCAGTCCGAAGTCAACAGGGCTAGGTTTAGTCAGCAATAGGGGTGATCTAATACGAAGGAAGCCACAGGAATTTGATGGGAAGGCACCGTGGGAAGAATATAGAGCACAATTTGATTC
>NW_013930036.1:0-215 GCF_000517525.1 Limulus polyphemus | reverse complement strand
TACTGTGTACTGTCAATAAGAAGACACAAGATTTAACGATACTGTGTACTGTCAATAATCGTTAAATCTTGTGTCTTCGACAGTACACAGTAAGTACACAGTATTGTTAAATATTGTGTCTTCTTATTTTCAATAAGTTATTGAAAGTACACAGTATATTTAAATCTTTTGTCTTCTTATTGACAGTACACAGTTTTGTTAAATGTTGTATATTG
>NW_013930035.1:0-399 GCF_000517525.1 Limulus polyphemus | reverse complement strand
AACGTTAAAGTGTACCTACATACCAAATTTGGTGAAGAATCATCAATTTAGGATTCTCTGGTAACAAGAAATCGAAAAACAATCAGTAACCAAAAGCTTCACTGCAGTACACATACGCTTTCAGAAAACACATACGCTTTCAGAAAAGCCAATAAAAGAGTAACATGCGACTTTTGTTGTCGTTTTAAAAATGATAATAGAAGGCAAAAGCTTCCCTGCAGTACACATACGCTTTTCAGAAAAGCCAATAAAAGAGTAACATAAAACGACCACAAAAGTTGCAAAAATGAAAAATAGAAGGCTAGAATTTTGCATGTAAATACGCAAGTATGCAACGAACGTTCATATAAAATTTGGAGATGATCCGTACAAATGGAATGACGTACTGGTACAAAACGC
>NW_013930034.1:0-234 GCF_000517525.1 Limulus polyphemus | reverse complement strand
AAGATTATATTGAAACCCTTAAAGCGATTTGCATGGTCTTTATTTTTATGACTATTATGATTTAGAAGAGTATGTTTTAGATTATGATTGAAACCCTTAAAGCGATTTGCATGGTCTTTATTTTTATGACTATTATGATTTAGAAGAGTATGTTTTAGATTATGATTGAAACCCTTAAAGCGATTTGCATGGTCTTTATTTTTATGACTATTATGATTTAGAAGAGTATGTTCT
>NW_013930033.1:0-496 GCF_000517525.1 Limulus polyphemus | reverse complement strand
ACAATGTAGTATCCCTTAGAACTTTAATGTACTGTTTTAACACAATGTAGTATCCCTTAGAACTCTAATGTACAGTTTTAACACACAAGCATTAGAGTTCCAAAAGACTATATTATGTGTTAAAACAGTACATTAAAGTTCTAAAAGATACTACATTGTGTGTTAAAACAGTACATTAGAGTTCTAAAGGATACTACATTGTGTGTTAAAACAGTATGTTAGAGTTCTAAAGGATACTACATTGTGTGTTAAAACAGTACGTTAGAGTTCTAAAGGATACTACATTAAAACAGTACGTCAGAGTTGTAAAGGATACTATATTGTGTGTTAAAACAGTACGTTAGAGTTCTAAAGGATACTACATTGTGTGTTAAAAAAGTACGTCAGAGTACTAAAGGATACTATATTGTGTGTGTTTTAACACACAATGTAGTATCCTTTAGAACTCTAACGTACTGTTTTAACACACAATGTAGTATCCTTTAGAGCTCTAATC
>NW_013930032.1:0-271 GCF_000517525.1 Limulus polyphemus | reverse complement strand
CCAATATATCATATCCCTTCACACATAAAGATATGATATATTGAAGGAAGTTTTCATGAACCGACTTCACATGTAAATCGGTTCATGAAAACTTCCTCCAATATATCGTATCTTTACATGTGAAGTCGGTTCATGAAAACTTTCTTCAATATATCATATCTTTATGTGTGAAGTCGGTTCATGAAAACTTCCTCCAATATATCATATCTTTATATGTGAAGTCGGTTCATGAAAACTTCCTCCAATATATCATATCTTTACATGTGAAGTC
>NW_013930031.1:0-231 GCF_000517525.1 Limulus polyphemus | reverse complement strand
GCTGGTCTGATATCACTGTTGTTATTGTACAACAAACAGTATCTTTAGACCAAGCTGGTCTGATATCACCGTTTTATTGTACAACAAAACAGTATCTGTAGACCAAGCTGGTCTGATATCCCCGTTTTATTGTTCAACAAAGCAGTATCTGTAAATCTAGCTGGTCTGGTATTGCTGTTGTTATTGTACAAAAAAGCAGTATCTATAGCCCTAGCTGGTCTGATATCACTG
>NW_013930030.1:0-347 GCF_000517525.1 Limulus polyphemus | reverse complement strand
TACAACGTTTCGTTTATATATTATATATTACATTCATAACGACATAATGAGTTTCACTCACCTGTGGTAGTTTCAACACAATGTTTCGTCCATATATTATATATTACATTCATAACGACGTAATGAGTTTCACTCACCTGTGGTAGTTTCAATACAACGTTTCGTCCATATATTATATATTACATTCATAACGACATAATGAGTTTCACTCACCTGTGGTAGTTTCAACACAATGTTTCGTCCATATATTATATATTACATTCATAACGACATAATGAGTTTCACTCACCTGTGGTAGTTTCAATACAACGTTTCGTCCATATATTATATATTACATTCAGAACGAC
>NW_013930029.1:0-264 GCF_000517525.1 Limulus polyphemus | reverse complement strand
ACCTAGGTGTTCATGTGCTTTACTTGGCACAACTACTACATGGAATTCATAACCACCATACTCATCTTTAAATTTCGGTAACTAGAGTTACACCTAGGTATTCGTGGAGTTGTTGTACCAAGTAAAGCTACAGATGAGTATGGTGGTTACAAATTTGGTAACTAGAGTTACATCTAGGTGTTCGTGGAGTTGTTGTACCAAATAACGCTAACGATGAGTATGGTGGTTATAAATTCGGTAACTAGAGTTACACCGAGGTGTTCA
>NW_013930028.1:0-470 GCF_000517525.1 Limulus polyphemus | reverse complement strand
CTCGAAGTAATTCTATAATCGCAACATTTTTAGTAAAAACTACGGAGAGAAAGGAAATGGTATCGGGAACAAAAGTACGAGTGCATTCTTGAGCCTCCTCACTGTATTTTAGGCTAGGAAGCTGAAAACATAGAGTGGGCATTCCAACAAAATAAATATTATTTTGGTATTTTAACACATATATTACCTACTTGGCCTTAAAACATAAAGAAAAATAAACGTTTATTATACCAAATAACTTTTATCCTTTGTACAGTCGAAAGAGTTGAAAATTTAATTAACATTTATTCGCCACTTAAAATTTTTTAAACACTGTTTGTTTGTTTGTTTTTGAATTTCGCGCAAAGCTACACGAGGACTATCTGCGCTAGCCGTCCCTAATTCAGCAGTGAAAGACTAGATGGAAGGCAGCTAGTCATATCCACCCACCGCCAACTCTTTTACCAACGATTAGTGTGATTGATCATCAC
>NW_013930027.1:0-318 GCF_000517525.1 Limulus polyphemus | reverse complement strand
AAAATATTATGTCCCGTAAAAAGCTAAAAAAACTGATATTTTCTAACACGGAGTAAGAAAAATCGAAAAGGTGAAGTTTGTTTTATAAGAAGACGTCATTGCCTTTAGATGCTGAAATTTTTTGAGTAATCTTATTTCTAAAGCAATATTTGTTTACAGTATAACTTAAGACTAAAAAACAGTAAAATCGAAGCTAGCCGAAATTTTGATAACAGATTATGAAATAACTATTGGGAATTTTGATGAAAGGATACCCATTTTGAAACTCTTACTTCAAGGGCATCTTTCTGTTGAAATCTGAAGAAAAATAATTTTTTT
>NW_013930026.1:0-322 GCF_000517525.1 Limulus polyphemus | reverse complement strand
ACCAGAGGGTCCTAAATTGATGATTCTTCACCAAATTTGGTATGTAGGTACACTTTAACGTTGCGTAGTAATATAAACAGTAGGAAGGAAAAGCTCTGCCGTACTGGTACAAAACGCAAAACCTTCCATAACTCCTTTAAAACTTTGGAGATGATCCGTCCAAATGGAACGACGAAATTTTTTCAGTAAGGTTCGTTGCATGCTTGCGAATTTTACATGCAAAATCCTAGCCTTTTATTATCATTTTTGCGACTTTTGTGGTCGTTTTATGTTACTCTTTTTATTGGCTTTTCTGAAAGCGTATGTGTACTGCAGTGAAGCT
>NW_013930025.1:0-272 GCF_000517525.1 Limulus polyphemus | reverse complement strand
TACCAGGTCCTAGTTGTTGTTTATTGTTGTGTGTGTGTAGTCACCAAGCCATACCAGGTCCTAGTTGTTGTTTTTTGTGTGTGTAGTCACCAAGCCATACCAGGTCCTAGTTGTTGTTTATTGTGTGTGTGTGTAGTCACCAAGCCATACCAGGCCCTAGTTGTTGTTTATTGTGTGTGTAGTCACCAAGCTATCAATAAACAACAACTAGGGCCTGGTATGGCTTGGTGGCTACACACACAATAAACAACAACTAGGGCCTGGTTGTGTGT
>NW_013930024.1:0-216 GCF_000517525.1 Limulus polyphemus | reverse complement strand
GTTCAATTTGTTTCAGCTTTTTACTGTATATAATATTTTTAGTTAATGCTATAGTGTCTGAATTTTGAGTTTTCCGACGTATTAAGCACTATCTTATATTTTTCTATTAATTTTGAATCAAAAATGCAATTTTTTTAATTTTCCAAAAAAATTCATATTTTCACCGAAAAGCCAAGGCTATAGCCCATGTTTTTGTCCAAATTTTGACAAAAATTG
>NW_013930023.1:0-286 GCF_000517525.1 Limulus polyphemus | reverse complement strand
GGCTTTCATGTCTAAAAGATCCAATACTGCAGTCTTGAGATGCTGAGGATTGGAAAGAGAATGAAAAGGAGCAGGAAATGACGACAGAAGAGAAAGAACATGTATAAGAAATTGAAAGATCCACCACAAGGCTGCAAAAGGGGTTCAAAGGTCTACATACAGAAACAGGCATGCCACTACAGGTACAAAGGAAGAGAATCACTGACAGAATGTGTGATGACCAACCCAATAGGATGGGGAAAGGGCAAGAAATGTCAGAGGGATGAGAAATGGGAAAAGAGAGAGA
>NW_013930022.1:0-557 GCF_000517525.1 Limulus polyphemus | reverse complement strand
AAATTTAGTCAAAAAACATGGGCTATAGCCTTTGGTATTTGTTGAAAATATGAAATTTTTTGGAAAATAAAAAAAATGCGTTTTTGACGCAAAATTAAGAGAAAAATATCGGATAGTGCTTATTTCGTCGGAAAATTAAAAATTGAGACATTATAGCATTAAGGAAAAATATTATGTCTCGTGAAAAGCTAAAAAAAACTCTTTTTGGATCATTTTAATCTGGTTTAACGAATGGTGAGATCCTAACATCTAAAAGGCCATGACGTCTTCTTATAAAATAAACTCCTTTTGTTTGATTAATCTTATTTTTAAAGCTAATCTTTGTTTACAAGTTTTTTTTTCAGTTATATGTAAAATCGAGCTACCGAAATTTTGATAACCCAGATTATAAGATAACTAATGGGAATTTTGATGAAAGGATCAAAGATGCCCTTTACGTAAAACTTTCAAAATGGATTTTTTCTCATATTTCAATAGCCAAGGCTATAGCCCATGTTTTTGACCAAATTTTGAAAAAAATTAAGTTTTGTTGAAAATGTGATTTTTTTCGAAAATAG
>NW_013930021.1:0-627 GCF_000517525.1 Limulus polyphemus | reverse complement strand
TTGAAGATAGTCATCTTCTGTAGCTTTGTTTGAGTTATGGCAGCCAGTAGCTTTGTTTGAGTTATGGTAGTCATCACCTGTAGCTTTGTTTGATTTATGGTAGTCATCAACCTGTAGCTTTGTTTGAGTTATCTACAGGTTGATGGCTATCATAACTCAAACGTCATCACCTGTAGCTTTTGGTAGTCATCACATGCAGTTTTGTTTGAGTTATGGCAGTCATCACCTGTAGCTTTGTTTGAGTTATGGTAGTCATCACTTGTAGGTTTGTTTGAGTTATGGTAACTACCATAACTCACCTGTAGCTTTGTTATAGTTATGGTAGTCATCACCTGTAGCTTTGTTTGAGTTATGGTAGTCATCACATGCAGCTTTGTTTTAGCTTTGTTGGGGTTATGGTAGTCATCACATGCAGATTTGTTTGAGTTATGGAAAGCTACAGGTGATGACTGACATAACTCAAACAAATCTGCATGTGATGATTACCATAACTGAAACAAAGCTACAGGTGATGACTACCATAACTCAAACAAAGCTACAGGTGATGACTACCATAACTCAAACAAAGATACAGGTTGATGGCTACCATAACTCAAACAAAGCTACAAGTGATGACTACCATTTCTC
>NW_013930020.1:0-328 GCF_000517525.1 Limulus polyphemus | reverse complement strand
AGTTATTAATCTGTTTATAGTACTTCATTAGTTTGAACCAAAACACATAACTAGTCTGGGAAATATAAACCTATCGGAATGTTTACCCCCCCCCCCCTTGCCGTTCCGATACCTGAACCTAAAACTGAGACAATTTCTTTACCTCCACGTGCGTCTAATGTTGAATTACTACACACTACTTAATCCCCGATTTTCAGGGCACTTAATCCAAGATCATATTTTATCTTGATCTTCTTGCTTTTCAAAGCGTATCTTGAATTTAATAGAAGTTTTGGGAAAGATTACAGCCTTTTCGCTCCAGATACGAATACTGTGATAACTCTTCCTT
>NW_013930019.1:0-315 GCF_000517525.1 Limulus polyphemus | reverse complement strand
TTTAAAGACATCCAATAAAATCCCAAAAACATGAACAATAATAACAATGAACACATATAATACTTATAATAAAGTATGTTAAGCTACACGATTTAAAGACATCCAATAAAATCTAAAAAATATGAACAATAATAACAATGAAGACATATACTACTGATAATAAAGTATTTTAGGCTACACGATTTAAAGACATCCAATAAAATCCCAAAAACATGAACCGATTTTATTGGATGTATTCGTAGCCTAAAATACTTTATTATCAGTAGTATATGTCTTCATTGTTATTATTATTCATGTTTTTTACGATTTAAAACA
>NW_013930018.1:0-375 GCF_000517525.1 Limulus polyphemus | reverse complement strand
ATTGAATGGAACCACTTGTTGAATTATAGTACTTTAATTGTATTTATTACATAAGATTGGATGGAACCACTTGTTGAATTATAGTGCTTTAATTATATTTATTAGATGATTGGATTAATCCATGTGTTGTGTACCCTTATAACTAGCAATTTTCCGGCTATTTGGTTCTGGCAGATTATGAAATTAATACTAGACAAAATAATCTTGACCCATGTAACTTTAATCTATCACATTATCCAAAGTCTTTAAATAAAAATAATATTTAAATCAATTTTATTTAACGAAATTAACAATAGCAAGCAAATAATAAATGAGATCATTGCTTACCCAGGGGGGTTAGCAGTAATTTTAAGGACTCAACGTTAAAATCCAGCA
>NW_013930017.1:0-335 GCF_000517525.1 Limulus polyphemus | reverse complement strand
CATCAAGTATCATATAAGGTAGTAACAAAGTATGATACTGTATATCAAGTATGATATAACAAAGTATTATACTGTATATCAAGTATCATATAAGGTAGTAACAAACTATGATACTGTATTTTTTACTACCTTATATGATACTTGTAAAGTATGATACTGTACATCAAGTATGATATAAGATAGTAACAAAGTATGATACTGTATATCAAGTATGATATAACAAAGTATTATACTCTATATCAAATATGATATAACAAAGTATTATACTGTATATCAAGTATCATATAAGGTAGTAACAAAGTATGATACTGTACATCAAGTATGATATAAGATAA
>NW_013930016.1:0-224 GCF_000517525.1 Limulus polyphemus | reverse complement strand
TATCGGTAAAGTTATATTCGGAAAGAATTTTTTTATTAAGAAAGAACTTGTGTCGCTTAAGTTTCGTCGGAACGAAGTTACGGAAAATCAATTAACAAATGGAGACGTAACAAATTGGTGTCAGAGAGTGGGATAAAAAAAAATGGAAACGAGAAGCGGCAAATCAAACTACAGCATAGCAGACTTGATGGCAGCAATACAAGAACAGCAAAAGAAACAAAAAG
>NW_013930015.1:0-434 GCF_000517525.1 Limulus polyphemus | reverse complement strand
AAGCCACAAGAATTAAAAATACTGTGTACTATCACTAACAAGCCAAAAGATTTAAAGATACTGTGTACTGTCAATAAGAAGACACAAGATTTAACGATACTGTGTACTGTCAATAAGAAAACACAAGATATAAAAAGACTGTTTAGTGATAGTACTCGTTAAATCTTGTGGCTTGTAGTGTGTACTGTCAATAAGAAGAGTCTTCTTATTGACAGTACACAGTATCGTTAAATCTTGTGACTAGATTTAACGATACTATGTACTGTCAATAAGAAGACACAAGATTTAACAATACTGTGTACTGTCGATAAGAAGACACAAGATTTAACGATACTGTGTACTGTCAATAAGAAGACACAAGATTTAACGATACTGTGTACTGTCAATAAGAAGACACAAGATTTAACGATACTGTGTACTGTCAATAAGAAGAC
>NW_013930014.1:0-211 GCF_000517525.1 Limulus polyphemus | reverse complement strand
CCATCTTCTAATACAAGTAACCCAACAGAAAGTAGATCTATACCTTCTAATACAAGGAACCCAAAAGAAGGTAGATCTACATCTTCTAACACAAGGAACCCAACAGAAAGTAGATCTACACCTTGAAATACAAGGAACCCAACAGAAGGTAGATCTAGATCTTCTAATACAAGGAACTCAACAGAAAGTAGATCTACATCTTCTAATACAA
>NW_013930013.1:0-636 GCF_000517525.1 Limulus polyphemus | reverse complement strand
GTGTACTGTCAATAAGAAGACACAAGATTTAACCTCTTCTTATTGACAGTACACAGTATAGTTAAATCTTGTGTCTTCTTACAAGATTTGTACACAGTATTTTCTAAATAAGAAGACACACGATTTAGCAAGACTGTGTACTATCCATAAAAGACACAAGTATTTAAAGTACACAATATCGTTGTGTCTTCTTATTGATGTCTTCTTATTGACAGTACATAGTATCGTTAAATCTTGTGTCTTCTTATTGACAGTACACAGTATAGTTAATATCTTGTGTCTTCTTATTGACAGTGCACAGTATCGTTAAATCTAGTGTCTTCTTATTGACAGTACTTAGTATCGTTATATCTTCTGTCTTCTTATTGACAGGACACAGTATCGTTAAATCTACACAGTATCGTTAAATCTTGTGTCTTTTATTGATAGTACACAGTATTGCTATATCGTGTGACAGGTTAAATCTTGTGTCTTCTTATAATACTGTGTACAATCAATAAGAAGACACAAGATTTAGCAATACTGTGTACTATCTATAAAAAGACACAAGATTTAACGATACTGTGTACTGTCAGTAAGAAGACACAAGATTTAACGATACTGTGTACTGTCAAAAAGAAGACACAAGATGTAACG
>NW_013930012.1:0-291 GCF_000517525.1 Limulus polyphemus | reverse complement strand
TAGGGTATTTTAATACCGATGGATAGTGGCTGGTACATCTTTTAAAAGAGATGGATAGTGGCTGGTAGGTCTTTTGGATAGTGGCTGGTAGGTCTTTAAATGGATAGTGGCTGGTAGGTCTTTCATTATATATGGATAGTGGCTGGTAGGTCTTTCATTATATATGGATAGTGGCTGGTAGGTCTTTTTATACAGATGGATAGTGTGTGGTAGGTCTTTCATTATATATGGATATTGGCTGGTAGGTCTTTCATTATATATGGATAGTGGCTGGTAGGTCCTTCATTATAA
>NW_013930011.1:0-287 GCF_000517525.1 Limulus polyphemus | reverse complement strand
AATTAGAAGACAGAAGATTTAACGATACTGTGTACTGTCAATAAGAAGACACAAGATTTAACGATACTGTGTGCTGTCAATAAGAAGACACAAGATTTAACGATACTCTGTACTGTCAATAAGAAGATTCAATATTTAACGATACTGTGTACTGTCAAAAAGAAGACACAATATTCAACGATAATGTGTACTGTCACACTGTGTACTGTCAATAAGAAGACACAAGATTTAACGATACTCTGTACTTTCAATAAGAAGACAAACGATTTAACGATATTTTGTACTGT
>NW_013930010.1:0-243 GCF_000517525.1 Limulus polyphemus | reverse complement strand
CCAAATACAATCTTTGTCTTTGTAATATTAGTTTTGCGATTTATATGGGTAAAGCTCTTTGTTACTACTTATTTCTCGAATAATTACTACCACAGTGTACTGAATAGGTGGATATTAACCAAATATTATATATAGGTTCACTAGTTCGTTCCGAAATTACATGCAAAGTTTCACCATGCTACTCTTCGTTTTAAGGGAGTTATGACCGGTTTTGCGTTTTATACCAGTACTTCATCAAATTTC
>NW_013930009.1:0-225 GCF_000517525.1 Limulus polyphemus | reverse complement strand
GTACAGAAATTAACAAGATATTTAGTTGGTTTTTGGAACTCAGCAGCTGACGTTCTCTTGGTGTGTTCTAAACCACGCGGTTGTACATAAATTAACATGATATTTAGTTAGTTTTTTTAACTCAGCAGCTGACGTTCTCTAAGTGTGTTCTAAACCAAGCGGTTGTACAGAAATTAACATGATATTTAGTTAGTTTTTTTTAACTCAGCAGCTGACGTTCTCTTA
>NW_013930008.1:0-363 GCF_000517525.1 Limulus polyphemus | reverse complement strand
GTCTCTACCATTTTCACACATATGGTAACTCATTACCAGTCTCTACAATTTTCACACATATATGGTAATTCATTATCAGTCTCTACCATTTACACATATATGGTAATTCATTACCAGTCTCTACCATTTACACATATATGGTAACTCATTATCAGTCTCTACCATTTTCACACATATGGTAACTCATTACCAGTCTCTACAATTTTCACACATATATGATAATTCATTATCAGTCTCTACCATTTACACATATATGGTAACTCATTACCAGTCTCTACAATTTTCACACATATATGGTAATTCATTACCAGTCTCTACCATTTACACATATATGGTAATTCATTACCAGTCTCTACCATTTAC
>NW_013930007.1:0-377 GCF_000517525.1 Limulus polyphemus | reverse complement strand
ATGTTTTTTCCCAAATTTTGAAAAAAATAGATTTTCTTCATATTTCAACAAAAAGATGCCCTTGATGTAAAACTTTCAAATTAAAGATCCTTTTATCGAAATCTCTAATAGTTATTTCATAATCTCTTATCAAACTTTTCAACAGTAAAATCGACACTATCCTAAAAAACAAAAACATTATAGCATTGACGTAAAACATTATCTCACTATAAATGCTAAAAAAATGAACTTTTGTTAACCTAGAGTAAAAATAATCCAAAAGGTGGAGTTTATATGATAAGAAGACTACATGGTTTTCTATAGTTGGAATTTTGTTTGAATGATGTTATTCTTAAAGCTCTTCTTTGTTTATAATATAATTGAAGACCAATTTTTTA
>NW_013930006.1:0-508 GCF_000517525.1 Limulus polyphemus | reverse complement strand
AGAATGCAACTCAGTATAGTTTTTACTTATAAAGATTAGAATGCAACTCAGTATAGTTTTTGCTTATATAGATTAGAATGCAACTAGGTATAGATTTTACTTATATAGGTTAGAAACTGATTTGCATTCTAATCTATATAAGTAAAAACTATACTGAGTTGCATTCTAATCTATGTAAGTAAAAACTATACTGAGTTGCATTCTAATCTATGTAAGTAAAAAATTATACTGAGTTGCATTCTTATCTATATAAGTAAAAAACTATACTGAGTTGCACGAATGCAACTCAGTATAGTTTTTTACTAATATTGGTTAGAATGCAATCAGTATAGTTTTTACTTATATAGATTAGAATGCAACTCAGTATAGTTTTTACTTATATAGGTTAGAATGCAACTCAGTATAGTTTTACTTATACAGATTAGAATGCAACTCGGTATAGTTTTTACCTATATAGATTAGAATGCAACTCAGTATAGTTTTTACTTATAATAGATTAGAATGCAAC
>NW_013930005.1:0-322 GCF_000517525.1 Limulus polyphemus | reverse complement strand
TCACAATCCAACTATAATAAATGATCTATCAGCCACTATCCATATATAATGAAAGACCCGTAGGTCTTTTAATACAGATGGATAATGACTGGTAGGTCTTTTAATACAGATGGATAGTGGCTGGTATAGTCACTATCCATCTGTATTAAAAGATCTACCAGTCACTATCCATCTGTATTAAAAGACCTACCAGCCACTATCCATCTATAATAAAAGACCTACCAGCCACTATCCATATATAATGAAAGACTTACCAGCCACTATCCATCTGTATTAAAAGCCTACCAGTCAATATCCATCTGTATTAAAAGACCTACCAGTC
>NW_013930004.1:0-251 GCF_000517525.1 Limulus polyphemus | reverse complement strand
CGTGTAGATATTGATAACATAGAGCTAAAGAACTAACGTGTAGATATTGATAACATAGAGCTAAAGAACTAACGTGTAGATATTGATAACATAGAGCTAAAGAACTAACCTGTATATATTGATAACATAAAGTTAAAGAACTAACCTGTATATATTGATAACATCAAGTTAAAGAACTAACCTGTATATATTGATAACATAAAGTTAAAGAACTGACCTGTATACATTGATAACATAAAGTTAAAGAACTA
>NW_013930003.1:0-313 GCF_000517525.1 Limulus polyphemus | reverse complement strand
CAACGGTTACAACCACTCACACGAGTCTACGGATTAAAACCAATTCTTAACAAACTTTGTTATGTTTCACCCTTATCTACAACGGTTACAACCACTCAAACGAGTCTACGGATTAAAACCAATTCTTAACAAACTTTGTTATGTTTCACCCTTATCTACAACGGTTACAACCACTCACATGAGTCTACGGATTAAAACCAATTCTTAACAAACTTTGTTTTGTTTCACCCTTATATACAACGGTTACAACCACCCACACGAGTCTACGGATTAAAACCAATTCTTAACAAACTTTGTTTTGTTTCACCTTATA
>NW_013930002.1:0-328 GCF_000517525.1 Limulus polyphemus | reverse complement strand
TGTTGTCTTGTATTCTGTTGATCACAACAGCTTATGAAGTACTGTTGTCTGGCGTTCTGTTGATCACAACAGCTTATGAAGTACTGTTGTCTGGCGTTCTGTTGATCACAACAGCTTATGAAGTACTGTTGTCTGGGATTCTGTTGAACACAAAAGCTTATGAAGTACTGTTGTCTTGTATTCTGTTGATCACAACAGCTTATGAAGTACTGTTGTCTGGCGTTCTGTTGATCACAACAGCTTATGAAGTACTGTTGTCTGGCGTTCTGTTGATCACAACAGCTTATGAAGTACTGTTGTCTGGCATTCTGTTGATCACAAAGCTTAT
>NW_013930001.1:0-234 GCF_000517525.1 Limulus polyphemus | reverse complement strand
ACTTACTACTAGCTGTTCGACTGTATTTCATGCACATGTCCTACTTACTCGTAGCTGTTTGACTGTATTCCATACACATGTCCCACTTACTACTAGCTGTTCGACTGTATTCCATACACAAGTCACAATTACTCGTAACTGTTTGACTGTATTCCATACACATGTCCCACTTGCTCGTAACTATTTGACTGTATTTGTATTCCATACACATGTCCCACTTGCTCGTAACTATTT
>NW_013930000.1:0-329 GCF_000517525.1 Limulus polyphemus | reverse complement strand
CCTAGATGTATTACATATGACGGTATGTTATAGAAAATCTAGCTGTATTACATATGACGGAATGTTATAGAAAACCTAGCTGTATTACATATGAAGGAATGTTATAGAAAACCTAGATGTATTACATATGACGGTATGTTATAGAAAACCTAGCTGTATTGCATATGAAGGAATGTTATAGAAAATCTAGCTGTATTACATATGGCGGAATGTTATAGAAAATCTAGCTGTATTACATATGACGGAATGTTATAGAAAACCTAGATGTATTACATATGACGGTATGTTATAGAAAATCTAGCTGTATTACATATGACGGAATGTTATAG
>NW_013929999.1:0-216 GCF_000517525.1 Limulus polyphemus | reverse complement strand
TCACAGTGTTGAAATGTACGTTGATCAATCTCCATACAATTCTATGGAAATATATATATATATATATATGAAAAGAGAACGAGTGAGAAGTACGACTAACAATTGTAATAAATACAGACATAAACTATTCCATGCTATAAGTGAATAGCACGAATAAAATGAGGTGAAATTGAAATGTAATACAAAGTTCTACCGCTCATATCAGCTGATGTAGAA
>NW_013929998.1:0-409 GCF_000517525.1 Limulus polyphemus | reverse complement strand
ACAAAGTGAAAATATACAAATATACACTGTGTGAATACCATGAAAAAGGAAACAACTTTCTTTATGTAGATTTTCTAAAGATACAGAACGCTATATAACATGAAATGAAAATGAAATTTTTACTCATACTTGTATTATGAGAAACCAGCCTCAGTGCAAGACGTTATAACAAGTAATACGAAGATTCAAAAACAATACTTTCAAGCCTACATTTTTTTATTCTTTCCGAATATAACTCTGCGATACACTTAATCTCAATACTCGCGCTAAAACAACACTGTAACGAACGAACGTTAACTTCAACAATACCGTGTGACTGCAGTTCAATTACTCACTATCTACACACACATTACGTTCCCCTCTTTTATATACCAGCGTACCCCATTTCTAGTAAGAACTTGAACATTCG
>NW_013929997.1:0-391 GCF_000517525.1 Limulus polyphemus | reverse complement strand
TTTAACAATACTGTGTACTCTCAAGAAGAAGACACAATATTCAAAGATAATGTGTACTGTCAGTAATAAAACACAAGATTTAACAGTAATGTGTCCTGTCAATAAGAAGACACAAGATTTAACAATACTGTGTACTGTCAATAAGAAGACACAAGATTTAATCTTGTGTCTTCTTATTGACAGTACACAGTATCGTAGCGATACTGTGTACGGTCAATAAGAAGACACAAGATATAACGATACTGTGCACTGTCACTAAGAAGACACAAGATTTAACGATACTGTGTACTTTAAGTAACAAGATATAAGATTTAACGATACTGTGTACTGTCAGTAAGAAAACACAAAATTTAACGATACTGTGTACTTTCAATAAGAAGACACAAGATTT
>NW_013929996.1:0-213 GCF_000517525.1 Limulus polyphemus | reverse complement strand
TCCAAACTCGCCATTCTTTTATCAACAGTCACTCCAGACTCACCATTCTCTAGCAACAGTCACTCCAAACTCGCCATTCTCTAGCAACAGTCACTCCAAACTCGCCATTCTCTATCAACAGTCACTCCAAACTCACCACTATTTATCAACAGTCACTCCAAACTCGCCATTCTCTAGCAACAGTCACTCCAAACTCACCATTCTCTAGCAACA
>NW_013929995.1:0-360 GCF_000517525.1 Limulus polyphemus | reverse complement strand
GAACACAAGATTTAACAATACTGTGTACTGTCAATAAGAAGACACAAGATTTAACAATACTGTGTACTGTCTTCTTATTGACATCGTTAAATCTTGTACTGTGTACTATCAATAGTACACAGTATTGTTAAATCTTGAGTCTTCTTATTGACAGTACACAGTATTGTTAAATCTTGTGTCTTCTTATTGACAGTACACAGTTTCGTTAAATCTTGTGGCCTGTTATTGATAGTACACAGTATCGTTAAATCTTGTGTCTTCTTAATGACAGTACACAGTATTGTTAAATCTTATGGCTTGTTATTGATAGTACACACTATTGTTAAATCTGTCAATAAGAAGACACAAGATTTAACGATA
>NW_013929994.1:0-370 GCF_000517525.1 Limulus polyphemus | reverse complement strand
GTTTTACATTGTTACTACTAACTAACACTCTAACAGATAGCAACTATAATTATTATAGATAGTAAACAAATCCAACCTTCATTAATTTAGGTCATTTCACATTTTTTACCTTTAACAAACTCTGCAAGAGGTAGCACCAATAACCATTATAGACAGAAACTAAATACAACCTTCATTTATCTTATATGTTTTACATTGTTACTACTAACTAACACTCTAACAGATAGCAACTATAATTATTATAGATAGTAAACAAATCCAACCTTCATTAATTTAGGTCATTTCACATTTTTTACCTTTAACAAACTCTGCAAGAGGTAGCACCAATAACCATTATAGACAGAAACTAAATACAACCTTCATTATTTAT
>NW_013929993.1:0-303 GCF_000517525.1 Limulus polyphemus | reverse complement strand
TTTATCCGAATTACACAGTAGCATATCTGCGGACTTACAACGCTATAAACCGGGTTTTGATGGGATTGTGTAGCTTTGTGTTTAACTTCAAACAAACAATTACTTGAATTTATCCGAATAATGTGTGAAAGGTTATTCAACCCATGTTTGATCTAAAAGCGATCAGAAGAAAACTTGACTTGTTCCACACCTATAATTATAATAGTAAACCTCTGAGGTTTTAGCATCTTAATATGTCCATTCTATTTTTTGTGCAAACAAACACTCAAACACTAATGACGCTCTCAACAGACCAATTCCCAA
>NW_013929992.1:0-215 GCF_000517525.1 Limulus polyphemus | reverse complement strand
TCCATGTTGACGTATGGTACAATGTTTAATGCAAATGTTCCATAATGTTTCCAGAGATACGTGACATGGCTGAAGGAAGCCATAGGTGAAAACACAAAATTGTATTTTCATTGTCATCTAGACAAAATAAACGTTCTTGAAAACATGATTTTGATAAAATGATTAAAAATGCACATTCATATATTCAGACAGAGCGAAAAATACCATAATGAAAG
>NW_013929991.1:0-224 GCF_000517525.1 Limulus polyphemus | reverse complement strand
GTACCTACCTAGGTCACTGCATTCATCCAGGTATCAACACTAACAGCAGATGAAATGTACCTACCTAGGTCACTGCATTCATCAAGATATCAACACTGACAGAAGATGAAATGTACCTACCTAGGTCACTGCATTCATCCAGATATCAACACTGACAGCAGATGAAATGTACCTACCTAGGTCACTGCATTCATCCAGGTATCAACACTGACAGCAGATGAAAT
>NW_013929990.1:0-307 GCF_000517525.1 Limulus polyphemus | reverse complement strand
CTAAGATTAGTCAAAGATTAGTTGTTAAATAAGATGATGGAATAGTTCAACACTAGGATTCATTTAGTCCACTTAAACTCACCAGACTTCTAGCTGTGAAAAGAACACGTCAGTTTATTGTAAACACATGTAACAGGAAATCAAAAACATCACATGTTACACGTAATTAGGTGTCATTTTAAATAACTAGATATTATCTTAGTGTACATGAACATGGTTGTGTTAAACTTATGAAGAAGGAACAAGATTACAGCTTATATTCTTTATTTTGGAGTAAACTAAGAGTATTTACAGGTGATTAGGAGTC
>NW_013929989.1:0-392 GCF_000517525.1 Limulus polyphemus | reverse complement strand
TGCTCCAAATAACAATCTGTGTTTCACATGTAAACATATTTCTGAAACAGTTTCTGTTTGATGTGGATGTTTTTACTTCACACGAACATTTCGTTTAACATCATCGTTTGTGTTTAAAATGAGCTTACTTGAAACGAATATGTTTGACTTAAATATTTGTGAATAAATTGGGGACTTGGGCTAAATGTTCATGTGAACTTGTGACATGATTTTCGGTGTTTGACAAAAATTGCATTCGATGTCATCACTTATTTTATTATTTGCGAATCTTTAGCATTTTATCAAAAAACAACAAACGGTTCTTCATACGTAAGTATTTCTTCTGGTTTTAAAAAACCACTCATTTTGTCAAACATTATTTTATCCTTTTCTTTTGGTTTTAAAAAACCACT
>NW_013929988.1:0-633 GCF_000517525.1 Limulus polyphemus | reverse complement strand
ATAAGTACACAGTATCGATTGTGTACTGTCAATAAGAAGACACAAGATTTAACGATACTGTGTACTATCAATAACAAGCCATAAGATTTCTATTGTTAAATATATTATTTTCTTATTGACAGTACACAGTTTCGTTAAATCTTGTGGCTTGTTGTTGATAGTACACAGTATCGTTAAATCTTATGGCTTGTTATTGATAGTACACAGTATCGTTAAATCTTGTGTCTTCTTATTGACAGTACACATAACCGTTAAATCTTGTGCAATACTATCAATAACAAGCCACAAGATTTAACGAAACTGTGTACTATCAATAAAAGACAAGATTTAACAATACTGTGTACTATCACTAACAAGCAACAAGATTTAACGATACTGTGTCTTTTTGATAGTACATAGTATTGTTAAATCTTGTATCTTCTTATTGACAGTACACTAGTATTATTAAATCGTGTACTGTCAATAAGAAGACACAAGATTTAACAATACTGTGTACTGTCAATAAGAAGACACAAGATTTAACAATACTGTGTACTGTCAATAAGAAGACACAAGATTTAACAATACTATGTACTATCAAAAAGAAGACAAGATTTAACAACCACAAGATTTAACGATTATCTTGTTATTGAT
>NW_013929987.1:0-368 GCF_000517525.1 Limulus polyphemus | reverse complement strand
CTAATGTACCTTTAATCAACAGATACTAAGTTTTAGTGTATCATCAAAACAGTAGACTTACGTACGTCTATGTGTCCTGGTTTTCGCTATTGTTAGTTCAAATTAATATTGATATAACGTTGTTAGTGTAGGGACCGTTATATTTCACTTTAAGGACATTCACATAATGTTTGTTGGTTTCTACTGTTGACTATAAATATCTATATGGTTCATTCATGTTGGTAAATATTACTGATTCATGTTGCAGTTGATACAAGAAGTTTTATTACTTTTCTTTACAATGAAATTTGTGATCGTATATTTCTTTGCTAAACATCACGTGAATTAAACAACTTGGAAGTTTAGTAAAAAGTACTTATTGCTATTGG
>NW_013929986.1:0-249 GCF_000517525.1 Limulus polyphemus | reverse complement strand
CGAGGCCAATGGAGACTTGAAAAAGAGAAGGTGAGGATAGTGACATTTACTAACGAGGCCAATAGAGACTTGAAAAAGAGAAGGTGAGGATAGTGACATTTACTAATGAGGCCAATGAAGACTTGAAAAAAAGAAGGTGATGATAGTGACATTTACTAATGAGGCCAATGAAGACTTGAAAAAGAGAAGGTGAGGATAGTGACATTTACTAACGAGGCCAATGGAGACTTGAAAAAGAGAAGGTGATGA
>NW_013929985.1:0-314 GCF_000517525.1 Limulus polyphemus | reverse complement strand
GGTCGTGTGTAATAAATGATCTCTTTTGTTTATGTCGTCACACCTTGCTACTCTGTTTACACTGGTCGTGTGTAATAAATGATCTATTTTGTTTATGTCGTCACACCTTGTTACTCTGTAAACTGTTCGTGTGTAATAAATGATCTCTTTTGTTTATGTCTTCACACCTTGTTACTCTGTTTACTCTGGTCGTGTGTAATAAATGATCTCTTTTGTTTATGTCGTCACACATTGTTACTCTGTATACACTGGTCGTGTGTAATAAATGACCTCTTTTGTTTATGTCGTTACACCTTGTTACTCTGTATACACTA
>NW_013929984.1:0-298 GCF_000517525.1 Limulus polyphemus | reverse complement strand
ACTGCTAACTTATGGACGGCTAGCGCAGATAGCCCTCGTGTAGCTTTGCGCGAAATTCATAACAAACAATACTATGTATATTATTCATTTTTCATCTTTCCATCTGTACTAAACGTCAGGAGATTTAAAAGCTCAGCCGGTCCTTAGTGTTCAACCATGAACTGCCCAAGCATCATTTTAACATTTTGTTTACCTGTTACAGTCTTAAAACAAATCCTTGCTGTTATGTTTAACATTATCAGCAAGCTGTTTTGGATTTCCTAATTTATTTGTTTAATAAATTACTTGCACCCCCCCC
>NW_013929983.1:0-246 GCF_000517525.1 Limulus polyphemus | reverse complement strand
TTGTAAATATATGAGTTAATTAACAAACTGACTGTTGACTTTAGTCTGCAGTGGTTTATAGAACGATACTAGTTATTGGGTCCTATTTAATCCAGTCGGACTTAAACAAACACATGTAGATATGTTGTAAATATATGAGATAATAACCAAACTGGCTACAGACTAAAGTCAACAGTGGGTCATAGAACGATACTAGCTATTGCGTCCTATTTAATCCAGTCGGTCTTAAACAAACACATGTATATA
>NW_013929982.1:0-658 GCF_000517525.1 Limulus polyphemus | reverse complement strand
ATCAGCCACTATCCAAGGATAGTGGCTGGTAGGTCTTTTAATACAGATGGATAGTGGCTGGTAGGTCTTTTAATACAGAGGTGTTTATTATAGATAGATAGTGGCTGCTAAGTATTTATTATAGATAGATAATAGATGAAAGGTAATTTATTTCAGACTACCAGTCACTATCCATGTATTAGGTGTTTTATTTGGATAGTAACTGGTTTTATAGAAAGTGACTGATAGATGTCATGGATTATAATAAAACACCTACCAGTCACTATCCATCTGTATTTAAAGACATACCATCCACTATCCATATATAATGAAAGACATATCAGCCACTATCCATCTGTATTAAAAGACCTACCAGTCACTATCCATCTGTATTAAAAGATGGATAGTGTCTGGTAAGTCCTTTTAATACAAGAAGGATAGTGACTGGTAGGTGTTTTATTATACATGGATAGTGACTGGAAGGTATAAAAAACATCTATCAGTCACTATCCATGTATAGTAAAACACCAACCAGTCACTATCCATCTGTATTAAAAGACATACCAGCCACTAACCATTTGTATTGAAAGACCTACCAGCCACTATCGATCTGTATTAAAACTCCTACCAGCTACTATCCATCTGTATTAAAGACCTGCCAGTCATATTCATCTGTATT
>NW_013929981.1:0-296 GCF_000517525.1 Limulus polyphemus | reverse complement strand
ATCGGGCAGTGGTATTGAGCGTCCTACTATATGCCAGTGAAACATGGACTGTGTATCAGAGGCACGCCAGAAAGCTTAATCACTTCCATCTGTGCTGTCTCCAGTATACACGCTTCTCCAGAAAGCACAAGTCAGATGGGCCGGTCACCTCGTGAGAATGCCAGCTGATAGAATACCGAAGCAAGTTCTCTATGGTGAACTTAGTGAAGGTAAACGAGCGGTTGGAGGACAGAAGAAACGTTTTAAAGACTGTTTAAAACTATACCTGCAAGAGTTCGACATCAACCATGTGAACT
>NW_013929980.1:0-248 GCF_000517525.1 Limulus polyphemus | reverse complement strand
TACACAGTATGGTTAAATCTTGTGTCTTCTTATTGACAGTACACAGTATTGTTAAATTATGTGTCTTCCTATTGAAAGTACATAGTGTCGTTAAATCTTGTGTTTTCTTATTGACAGTACACATTATTGTTAAATCTTGTGTTTTCTTACTGACATTACATTGTATCCTTAAATCTTTCGTCTTCTTATTGATAGTACACAGTATCGTTAAATCTTGTGTCTTCTTATTGACAGTACATAGTATCGTT
>NW_013929979.1:0-214 GCF_000517525.1 Limulus polyphemus | reverse complement strand
TAGTTTATTACCATGTAACACAAATAGTTTATTACCATGTAACACTAATAGTTTATTACCATGTAACACTAACTGTTTATTACGATGTAACACTAACAGTTTATTACCATGTAACACTGATAGGTTATTACCATGTAACACTAATAGTTTATTACGAGAAATGGAAAAAGAATCAGTAACCAAAAGCTTCCCTGCAGTACACATACGCTTCTAG
>NW_013929978.1:0-209 GCF_000517525.1 Limulus polyphemus | reverse complement strand
AAAATTTATCATGCAAGTAAAAATATCAGTCCAATTTTGAACTTAAATCATTTGGGGTCCAGCATGGCCAAGTGGTTAGGGCGCTTGACTCGCAATCTGAGGGTCTCGGGTTCGAATCCCCGTCCAGCTAAACATGCTCGCCCTTTCAGCCGTGGGGGCGTTATAATATGATCCACCGAATAGTGGGATTGACCAAAAAAGAGTAGCCC
>NW_013929977.1:0-421 GCF_000517525.1 Limulus polyphemus | reverse complement strand
CTTCTTATTGACAGTTTACAGTATGTTAAATCTTGTGTCTTCTTATTGAGAGTACAGAGTATTGTTAAATCTTTTTTAACAATACTGTGTACTGTCAATAAGAAGACACAAGATTTAACAATACTGTGTACTCTCAGTAAGAAGACACAAGATTTAACAATACTGTGTACTGTCAATATGAAGACACAAGATTTAACGATACTGTGTACTATCAATAAGAAGACACCTGACAGTACACAGTATTGTTTAATCTTGGGTCTTCTTATGGACAGTACACAGTATAGTTAAATCTTGTGTTCTCTTTTTGACAATACACAGTATCGTTAAATCTAGTGTATTCTTAATGAAAGTACACAGTATCGTTAAATCTTGTGTCTTCTTATTGACAGTACACAGTATCGTTAAATCTTGTGTCTTCTTA
>NW_013929976.1:0-291 GCF_000517525.1 Limulus polyphemus | reverse complement strand
TAAGAAGACTCAAGATTTAACAATACTGTGTACTGTCAATAAGAAGAAACAAGATTTAACAATACTGTGTACAAATCTTGTGTCTTCTTATTGACAATAAATACTGTGTACTATCAATAAGAACACACAAGAATTAACGATACTGTGTATTGTCAATAAGAAGACACAATATTCAACGATACTGTGTACTGTCAATAAGAAGACACAAGATTTAACAATACTGTGTACTGTCAATAAGAAGACACAAGATTTATAAATACTGTGTACTATCAATAAGAAGACACGATATTT
>NW_013929975.1:0-226 GCF_000517525.1 Limulus polyphemus | reverse complement strand
ACTCTGAATGAAAAATAAAATAGAACTTTCGCATCTTTTGACGCGACATAATACTTTTTCGTTAATGTTATAATGTCTCAATTTCGAATTTTCTCCCGAAATAAACACTAGCCGTAATTCTTCTATGAATTGCGCTTCAAATAAGCACTGTTTTTTAAATTTCAAAAAATTGACATTTTCACCGAAAATACCAAGGCTATAGCTTCATGTTTTGCTAAAATTTTGA
>NW_013929974.1:0-504 GCF_000517525.1 Limulus polyphemus | reverse complement strand
AACCCTTAGCCAAAACCAAACATTGTTCATCTAACCATTAGCCAATAGCAAACATTATTAATCTAACCATTAGCCAATACCAAACATTGTTCATCTAACCAAATGGTTAGATTAATAATGTTTGCTATTGGCTAATGGTTAGATGTTAGATGAACAATGTTTGGTATTGGCTGGCTAAAGGTTAGATGAACAATTTTGGTATTGACTAATGGTTAGATGAACAATGTTTGGTATTGCCTTATGGTTAGATGAACAATGTTTGGTATTGGCTAATGGTTAGATGAACAGTGTTTGGTATTGCCTAATGGAATACCAAACATTGTTCATCTAACCCTTAGCCAATACCAAACATTGTTCATCTAACCATTAGCCAATACCAAACATTGTTCATCTAACCATTAGTCAGTAACAAACATTGTTTGTCTCATCATTAGTCAATACCAAACATTGTTACTATTTTATGAGAAACATTATTCATCTAACGATTAGCCTATACCAAACATT
>NW_013929973.1:0-304 GCF_000517525.1 Limulus polyphemus | reverse complement strand
CTAAATATAATAGTTGGTTTAACTAAACTTATTTTTAGTTATCCCCAATACATAATGTTTTCTAGTTTAGTTAAACCAACTATTATGTTCAGTTATCCCCAATACATAATATTTATTAGTTTAGTTAAACCAACTATTATTTTTAGTTATCCCCAATACATAATGTTTTCTAGTTTAGTTAAACCAACTATTATGTTTAGTTATCCCCAATACATAATATTCCCTAATAGTTGGTTTAACTAAACTAGAAATCCCCAATACATAATGTAACTATTATTTTTAGTTAAGTTTAGTTAAACCAATA
>NW_013929972.1:0-341 GCF_000517525.1 Limulus polyphemus | reverse complement strand
TGGGATTTTGTTCAAGTTGCCTAAGTGGGAAGCATTATTGGAGTAATATGGGATTTTGTTCAAGTTGTCTAAGTGGGAAGCATTATTGGAGTAATATGGGATTTTGTTTAAGTTGTCTAAGTGGAAATTTCCCACTTAGGCAACTCATTATTGGAGTAATATGGGATTTTGTTTAAGTTGTCTAAGTGGGAAACATTATTAGAGTAATATTGGATTTTGTTTTAGTTGCCTAAGTGGGAAACATTATTGGAGTAATATTGGATTTTGTCTTAGTTGCCTAAGTGGGCAACATTATTGGAATAATATGAGATTTTGTTTAGTTGCCTAAGTGGGAAATTATT
>NW_013929971.1:0-536 GCF_000517525.1 Limulus polyphemus | reverse complement strand
TCAATAAGAAGACACAAGATTTAACGATACTCTGTACTGTCAATAAGAAGACCCAAGATTTAACAATACTGTGTACTGTCAATAAGAAGATCGTTAAATCTTGTGTCTTCTTATTGACAGGACACATTATTGTTAAATATTGTGTTTTCTTACTGACAGTACACATTATCGTAAAATCTTGTGACTTCTTATTGAAAGGACACATTATTGTTAAATATTGTCTTCTTATTGCCAGTACACAGTATCGTTAAATCTTGTGTAAATCTTGTGCTTTTTTTGACAGTACACAGTGAGTATATTTAAATCTTGTGTCTTCTTATTGACAGTACAGAGTATCGTTAGTACTGTCAATAAGAAGACACAATATTCAACGATAATGTGTACTGTCAGTAAGAAAACACAAGATTTAACGATACTGTGTACTGTCAATAAGAAGACACAAGATTTAACGATACTGTGTACTTTTAATAAGAAGACACAAGATTTAATGATACTCAGTACTGTCAATAAGAAGACACAATATTCAACGATAATGT
>NW_013929970.1:0-235 GCF_000517525.1 Limulus polyphemus | reverse complement strand
CGTTAAATCTTGTGTCTTATTTTTTACAGTACACAGTATCGTTAAATCTTGTGTCTTCTTATTGACAGTACACAGTATCGTTAAATCTTGTGTCTTCTTATTGACAGGACACATTATTGTTAAATCTTGTGTTTTCTTACTGACTGTACACATTATACTGTCAGTAGGAAAACACAAGATTTAAGGATAATGTGTACTGTCAGTAAGAAAACACAAGATTTAACAACACAGTATC
>NW_013929969.1:0-238 GCF_000517525.1 Limulus polyphemus | reverse complement strand
GTGTAACACAAAAATAACATCCGCCCATGATTAGGAGGTACAGATTAGAAGTGCAACACAAAAAATAACATCGACCCATGGTTAGGAGGTACAGATTAGAAGTGCAACACAAAAAAATAACATCCACCCATGATTAGGAGGTACAAATTAGATGTGTAACACAAAAAAGAACCTCCACCCATGATTAGGAGGTACAAATTAGAAGTGCAACACAAAAATAACATCCACCCATGATTAG
>NW_013929968.1:0-270 GCF_000517525.1 Limulus polyphemus | reverse complement strand
GTCTGTAAATAAATGAAACAAGAATCAATACTACCACATTACCAGTTTATACACTATGAACAAAATGTAAACATAGTAACAATTGTGTCTGTAAATAAATTAAAAAATCAATACTACCACATTACCAGTTTATACACTATGAACAAAATGTAAATATAGTAACAATTGTGTCTGTAAATAAATGAAACAAGCATCAATACTACCACATTACCAGTTTATACACTATGAACAAAATGTAAACATAGTAACAATTGTGTCTGTAAATAAATG
>NW_013929967.1:0-204 GCF_000517525.1 Limulus polyphemus | reverse complement strand
ACGATACTGTGTACGGTGAATAAGAAGACACAAGATTTAACGATACTGTGTACTGTCAATAAGAAGACACAAGATTTAACGATACTGTGTACTGTCAATAAGAAGACACAATATTCAACGATAATTTGTACTATCAGTAAGAAAACACAAGATTTAACAATAATGTGTTCTGTCAATAAGAAGACACAAGATTTTACGATACTG
>NW_013929966.1:0-424 GCF_000517525.1 Limulus polyphemus | reverse complement strand
CACACACACACACACGATGTTTTACTAGGAATCAAACCGGGAGTATAATTTAAATAGAAAACAAACGAGACTGTTCACACACACACACACACACGATGTTTTACTAGGTATCAAACCGCAAGTATAATTCAAATAGAACACACACGAGACTGTTTAAACACACAAAAAACATCGTGTGTGTGGGTTTGATACCTAGTGCAAGTATAATTCAAATAGAAAACAAACGAGACTGTTTAAACACACACACACGATGTTTTACTAGGTATCAAACCGCGAGTGTAATTCAAACAGAAAAGAAACGAGACTGTTTACACACACACACACGATGTTTTAATAGGTATCAAACCGCAAGTATAATTCAAATAGAAAACAAGCGAGACTGTTTACACACACACACGATGTTTTACTAGGTATAAAACCGCAA
>NW_013929965.1:0-213 GCF_000517525.1 Limulus polyphemus | reverse complement strand
AGCACAGACATGTTGTAGTACTACTAGAATCATCATATACTCGTTGAAATATTAGTATAATTAGCGCAGACATGTTGTAGCACTAGTAGAATCATCATATACTCGTTGAAATATTAGTAGAATTAGCACAGACATGTTGTAGTACTAGTTGAATCATCATATACTCGTTTAAGTATTAGTATAATTAGCACAGTCATGTTGTAGTACTAGTAG
>NW_013929964.1:0-250 GCF_000517525.1 Limulus polyphemus | reverse complement strand
CACAAGATTTAACGATACTGTGTACTGTCAACAAGAAGACACAAGATTTATCGATACTGTGTACTGTCAATAAGAAGATACAAGATTTAACGATACTGTGTAACTGTAAAAAGATAAACAATATTCAACGATAATGTGTACTGTCAGTAAGAAAACACAAGATTTAACAATAATGTGTACTGTCAATAAGAAGACAAGAAGACACAAGATTTAACGATACTATGTACGGTCAATAAGAAGACAAAGACTT
>NW_013929963.1:0-236 GCF_000517525.1 Limulus polyphemus | reverse complement strand
ATTTACTGCATTTAGATCCATTAAAAATGTGTCCACTATAACCTTTCAACTATTTACTGCATTTAGATCCATTACAAATTTGTCCACTATACCTTTCAACTATTTACTGCATTTAGATCCATTAAAAACTTGTCCACTATACCTTTCAACAACTATTTACTGCATTTAGATCCATTAAAAATGTGTCCACTATAACTTTCAACACCTACTTACTGCATTCAGATCCATTAAAATGT
>NW_013929962.1:0-208 GCF_000517525.1 Limulus polyphemus | reverse complement strand
TCTTTTAATACAGATGGATAGTGTCTGGTAGGTCTTTCATTATATCTGGATAGTGGCTGGTAGGTCTTTTATTATATATGGATAGTGGCTGGTAGGTCTTTTATTATATATGGATAGTGGCTGGTAGGTCTTTTAATACAGATGGAGGGTGGCTGGTAGGTCTTTAATACAAATGGATAGTGGCTGGTAGGCATTTTAATACCGATGG
>NW_013929961.1:0-229 GCF_000517525.1 Limulus polyphemus | reverse complement strand
CCATTAATTTTGCGTCAAAAAAACACTTTTTTCCATTTTCCAAAAAAACTCATATTTTCACCAAAAACCAAAGGCTATAGCCCATGTTTTTTGCGAAATTTTGAAAAAAATTGTTTTTCTTCATATTTCAATACAAAGATGCCATTGATGTAAGACATTCAAAATAGAGATCCTTTTATCTATTGGGAATTTTCTTATTTCATAATCTCTTATCCAAATTTCGATTTTT
>NW_013929960.1:0-229 GCF_000517525.1 Limulus polyphemus | reverse complement strand
TCGTGGTTGCGATACTTTCATAGTAGCATTTGACAGGATTCATCGTGGTTGCGATACTTTCATAGTAGCATTTGACAGGATTCATCGTGGTTGCGATACTTTCATAGTAGCATTTGACAGGATTCATCGTGGTTGCGATACTTTCATAGTAGCATTTGACAGGATTCAACGTGGTTGCGATACTTTCATAGCGGTATTTGACAGGATTCAACGTGGTTGCGATACTTTC
>NW_013929959.1:0-356 GCF_000517525.1 Limulus polyphemus | reverse complement strand
CCACACTAGCTCAATCATTAAGATTTCAACACCAGAACTAAGATTAGAGCCAACCATCTTTATCCTGTGAGTGATATTAACAAGACATATTCGGATGATGTACTCCTCCTGTTCACATATAGTGAATCACCATCCGGCAGAATAAATGGCTGACATCTAAGTTCTGGTGGCTCCTGTATCAACCAGGAACTACACCTCATGTCCATGTATGTTTTAAGGATACATACTAAAAACCACCCAGTCGTCAATCTCCTGGACTCACCACCAAATGGTTAAATGCAAGCTCACTACCCCCCCTCCCCAAAGGGCACGATCCAAATCCGGCATGGACTGCGTTAGTTTCTCGACTAACTGAG
>NW_013929958.1:0-211 GCF_000517525.1 Limulus polyphemus | reverse complement strand
ACTTTCAATAAGAAGAAATAAGATTAACCCATACTGTGTACTGTCAATAAGAAGACACAAGATTTAACAAAACTGTGTACTGTCAATAAGAAGACACAAGATTTAACGATTCTGTGTACTTTCTATAAAAAGACACAAGATTTAACGATACTGTGTACTGTCAATAAGAAGACAAAAGATTTAACGATACTGTTTACTGTCAATGAGAAGA
>NW_013929957.1:0-608 GCF_000517525.1 Limulus polyphemus | reverse complement strand
ACTGTACACACAATACCATGATCTAGTTGGTTAACTTACCGTGCACACAATACCATGATCTAATTGGTTAACTCAATGTGCGCACAATACCATGATCTAGTTGGTTAACTCACTGTGCACACAATACCATGATCTAGTTGGTTAACTCACTGTGCACACAATACTATGATCTACAGTGAGTTAACCAACCTGCGCACAGTGAGTTAACCAACTAGATCATGGTATTGTGACACAATACCATGATCTAGTTGGTTAACTCACTGTGCACACAATACCATGATTTTGTTGGTTAACTTACCGTGCACACAATACCATGATCTAGTTGGTTAACTTACTGTGCACACAATACCATGATCTAGTTGGTTAACTCATTGTGCACACAGATCATGGTATTGTGTGTGAGTTAACCAACACTGTGCATACAATACCATGATCTAGGTGGTTAACTCACTGTACACACAATACCATGATCTAGTTGGTTAACTCACTGTGCACACAACACCATGATCTAGTTGGTTAACTCACTGTGCACACAATACCATGATCTAGTTGGTTAACTCACTGTGCACAGAATACCATGATCTAGTTGGTTAACTTACCGTGCACAG
>NW_013929956.1:0-473 GCF_000517525.1 Limulus polyphemus | reverse complement strand
TCTTCTTATTGACTAGTACACAATATCGTTAAATATTGTGTCTTCTTATTGACTGTACAGAATATCGTTAAATCTTGTGTCTTCTTATTGACAGTACACAGTATCGTTAAATCTTGTGTCTTCTTATTGATAGTACACAGTATTGTTAAATCTTGTGTCTTTAAAACTGTGTACTCTCAATAAGAAGACACAAGATTTAACAATACTGTGTACTATCAATAAAAAGACACAAGATTTAACGATACTGTGTACTGTCAATAAGAAGACACAAGATTTGTTAAATCTTGTGTCTTCTTATTGACAGTACACAGTATCGTTAAATCTTGAGTCTTTTATTGACAGTACACAGTTTTGTTAAATCTTGTGTCTTCTTATTGAAAGTACACAATGTTGTTAAATCTTTTGTCTTTTTATTGACAGTACACAGTATTGTTAAATCTTGTGTTTTCGTATTGAAAGTACACAGTGTTGTT
>NW_013929955.1:0-219 GCF_000517525.1 Limulus polyphemus | reverse complement strand
ATCTAACCATTAGTCAATACTAAACACTGTTCATCTAACCATTAGCCAATACCAAACATTGTTCATCTAACCATCAGGCAATACCAAACACTGTTCATCTAACCATTAGCCAAAACCAAACATTTTCATCTAACCATTAGTCAACACTAAAAATTGTTCATCTAACCATTAGCCAAAACCAAACATTGTTCATCTCCATTAGCCAATACCAAACATTGT
>NW_013929954.1:0-498 GCF_000517525.1 Limulus polyphemus | reverse complement strand
ACATGATTTGTTTTACAGAACAGTGTTCCTTAGGCTGGCATCGATTGGGATCTTTAATTACATGATTTGTTTTACAGAACAGTGTTCCTTAGGCTGGCATCCGATTGGGATCTTTAATTACATGATTTGTTTTACAGAACAGTGTTCCTTAGGCTGGCATCAGTTGGGATCTTTAATTACATGACCTAAAGGAACACTGTTCTGTAAAACAAACTGGCATCAATTGGGAGTTTTAATTACATGATTTGTTTTACAGAACAGTGTTCTTAGGCTGGCATGATTGGGATCTTTAATTACATGATTTGTTTTACAGAACAGTGTTCCTTAGGCTGGCATCAATTGGGAGTTTTAATTACATGATTTGTTTTACAGAACAGTGTTCCTTAGGCTGGCATTGATTGGGATCTTTAATTACATGATTTTGTTTTACAGAACAGTGTTCCTTAGGCTGGCATCAATTGGGAGTTTTAATTACATGATTTGTTTTACAGAACAGTG
>NW_013929953.1:0-441 GCF_000517525.1 Limulus polyphemus | reverse complement strand
ATATGTTATAGCTGAAATATATACTTTTTTCACTCTTTTATAAGTTGTATAGAATATATCCTTATTCAAGTGTGTCAAATAATTTTTCTAAATTTCCATAAACATTCAGAAAGGTGGGCCTAATTAACTAATTATGGAGCAACATTTGATAGACTTAGAAAAGTTAAAGCATATAACCTTTACCTGTGTAAAAGGATTAGTATATGTTTTCAACCCATTCCACACAGAAATCAATACATGCTAGCTTGGGTGGCCTATTTAAACAGGTGATACAGAAACTTGCAACTGATTTGAAATAATTATAATTGTATTTTGGCTAGTGGTTGAAGTATGTAATCTAAGATTATGAGGTACCACACTCTGGCCTGTCTGACTATAAAACTGGAGTATTTCAATGCTTTATCTCTTGGTTTGCTGATCTTTGTTTACATCTTTATTTTA
>NW_013929952.1:0-230 GCF_000517525.1 Limulus polyphemus | reverse complement strand
CTTTTAAGTAACTTTGATCTACGTCATCTTCAGGCGTAGAAACTTGAACATGTAGAGTGTTGCAAAAGTATAAAGTATGTCTTGTAAGTAACTCCCGAAGATGACGTAGATCACGTAGAAATTTGTAAATGTAGAGTGTTGTAAAAGTATAAAGTATGTCTTTTAAGTAACTCCTGAATATGACGTAGATCACGTAGAAACTTGTACATGTAGAGTGTTGTAAAAGTATA
>NW_013929951.1:0-251 GCF_000517525.1 Limulus polyphemus | reverse complement strand
TAGTGTCATTCAAGTGGTTTTTTGACTAGTCCTTACTATTCAGCATGTCTTATCACGTTCAACAATACATAATGTCATTCAAGTGGTTTACTAGTCAAGCTGAATAGTAAGGCATGTGTTATCACGTTCAACAATACCTAGTGTCATTCAAGTTATTTACTAGTCAAGCTGAATAGTAAGGCATGCCTCATCACGTTCAACAATACCTAGTGTCATTCAAGTGGTTTACTAGTCAAACTGAATAGTAAGGC
>NW_013929950.1:0-995 GCF_000517525.1 Limulus polyphemus | reverse complement strand
GTATGAACGTTCGTTGCATACTTGCGTATTTACATGCAAAATTCTAGCCTTCTATTTTTAGGACCCTCTGGTAACAAGAAATCGAAAAACAATCAGTAACCAAAAGCTTCACTGCAGTACACATACGCTTTCAGAAAAGCCAATAAAAGAGTAACATAAAACGACCACAAAAGTCGCAAAAATGAAAATTTGGTGAAGAATCATCAATAATAGAAGGCTAGAATTTTGCATGTAAATACGCAAGTATGCAACGAACGTTCATACAAAATTTGGAGATGATCCGTCCAAATGGAACGAAGTACTAATACAAAACGCAAAATGTTCCATAACTCCTTTAATACAAACAGTAGGAAGGTAAAACTCTGCATATTACTACGCAACGTTAAACTGTACCTACATACCGGCAACGTTAAAGTGTACCTTCATACCAAATTTGGTGAAGAATCATCAATTTAGGACCCTCTGGTAACAAGAAATCGAAAAACAATCAGTAACCAAAAGCTTCCCTGCAGTACACATACGCTTTCAGAAAAGCGAATAAAAGAGTAACATAAAACGACCACAAAAGACGCAAAAATGACAAAACCTTCCATATCTCCTTTAAAACAAACAGTAGGAAGGTAAAACTCTGCATATTACTACTGTTTGTTTTAAAGGAGATATGGAAGGTTTTGCGTTTTGTACCAGTACGTCGTTCCATTTGGACGGATCATCTCCAAATTTTGTATGAACGTTCATTGCATACTTGCGTATTTACATGCAAAATTCTAGCCTCCTATTATCATTTTTGCGACCATCTCCAAATTTTGTATGAACGTTCGTTGCATATTGCGTATTTACATGCAAAATTCTAGCCTTCTATTATCATTTTGCGACTTTTGTGGTCGTTTTATGTTACTCTTTTATTGGCTTTCTGAAAGCGTATGTGTACTGCAGTGAAGCTTTTGGTTACTGATTGTTTTTCGATTTCTGGTTACCAGAGGGTCCTAAATTGA
>NW_013929949.1:0-462 GCF_000517525.1 Limulus polyphemus | reverse complement strand
TTAAAGCTCTTCTTTGTTTATAATATAATTGAAGACAAAAAAACAACTACAATAAAATCGACACTATCCGAAACTTTGATAAGAGATTATGAAATAACTATTGGAGATTTTGATAAAAGGAACAAAAAACAACAACAAGTTAAAATCGACACTATACCGTAAAGTTTGATAAGAGATTATGAAATAACTATTAGAGATTTCGATAAAAGGATCTCTAATTTGAAAGTCTTACATCAAGGGCATCTTTTGGATGAAATATGAAGAAAATATATTTTTTTCAAAATTTGAGAAAAAACATAGGCTATAGCCTTTGGTACATCTTTTTGTTGAAATATGAAGAAAATCTATTTTTTTCAAAATTTGGGAAAAAACATGGGCTTTTGGTTTTAGGTGAAAATATGAATTTCTTAGGAAAATGGAAAAAAGTGTTTTTTTGACACAAAATAAATAGAAAAATATCCG
>NW_013929948.1:0-285 GCF_000517525.1 Limulus polyphemus | reverse complement strand
GTCCGTACTGTTGGATGTACTATATTGGACGACGGTTACAGTCGTCCAATGTTGTACATCCAACAGTATGGACACCATTAGACAGAATAGAGGTTACATCTATCTAATGGTGTCCATACTGTTGGATGTACAACATTGGACGACGGTTACATCTATTCTGTCTAATGGTGTCCATACTGTTGGATGTACAACATTAGACGACTGTTATATCTATTCTGTCTAATGGTGTGTGTACTGTTGGATGTACAACATTGGACGAATGTTATATCTATTCTGTCTAATGGT
>NW_013929947.1:0-260 GCF_000517525.1 Limulus polyphemus | reverse complement strand
TAATCACAAGAACATTAGAAATATAATACAGAACAAACTACAATCACTACACAAGAACATTAGAAATATAATACAGAACAAACTACAATCACTATACACAACAACATTAGAAATATAATATAGAACAAACTACAATCACTAATCACAAGAACATTAGAAATATAATACAGAACAAACTACAATCACTAATCACAAGGAACAAACTACAATCACTAATCACAAGAACATTAGAAATATAATACAGAACAAACTACAATCAC
>NW_013929946.1:0-766 GCF_000517525.1 Limulus polyphemus | reverse complement strand
TTGTACAGAAATTAAGATGATATTTAGTTAGTTTTTTAACTCAGTAGCTGACGTTCTCTTAGTGTGTTCTCAGCCAAGCGGTTGCAGTAGCTGACGTTCTCTTAGTGTGTTCTGAACCAAGCGGTTGTACAGAAATTAACAAGATATTTAGTTAGTTTTTGAACTCAGCAGCTGACGTTCTCTTAGTGTGTTCTAAACCACGCGGTTGTACAGAAATTAACAAAAATATCATGTTAATTTCTGTACAACCGCTTGGTTTAGAACAGAGTAAGAGAACGTCAGCTGCTGAGTTCAAAAACCAACTAAATATCTTGTTAATCTCTGTACAACCGCTTGGTTTAGAACACAGTAAGAGAACGTCAGCTGCTGAGTTCAAAAAACTAAGTAAATATATTCCAAAAACCAACTAAATATCTTGTTAATTTCTCTGCAACCGCTTGGCTGAGAACACACTAAGAGAACGTCAGCTGCTGAGTTCAAAAACTAACTAAATATCTTGTTAATTTCTGTACAACCGCTTGGTTCAGAACACACTTAAAGAACGTCAGCTGCTGAGTTAAAAAAACTAACTCTCAGCAGCTGACGTTCTCTTAGTGTGTTCTAAACCACGCGGTTGTACAGAAATTAACATGATATTTAGTTAGTTTTTTTAACTCAGCAGCTGACGTTCTCTTAGTGTGTTCTGAACCAAGCGGTTGTACAGAAATTAACAAGATATTTAGTGGTTTTTGGAACTCAGCAGCTGACTTTCTCTTAGTGTGTCCTA
>NW_013929945.1:0-264 GCF_000517525.1 Limulus polyphemus | reverse complement strand
CTGATAGATGCCACAACTGTTATTATAACAGTTTCTGATAGATGTCACAACTGTTATTATAACCGAGTTTCTGATAGATGTCACAACTGTTATTATAACCGAGTTTCCGACAGATGTCACCACAACTGTTATTATAACCGAGTTTCCGACAGATGTCACCACAACTGTTATTATAACAGTTTCCGATAGATGTCACAACTGTTATAATAACAGTTTCTGATAGATGCCACAACTGTTATTATAACAGTTTCTGATAGATGCCAC
>NW_013929944.1:0-321 GCF_000517525.1 Limulus polyphemus | reverse complement strand
AACAGAATACAACAACAGCAACTACCACTAGAAAACAGCGTCAAACATAATACAATAACAACAACTACTACTGAAAAACAGTGTTAAACATAATACAATAACAGCAACTACTACTAGAAAACAGTCAACTACCACTAGAAAACAGTGTGAAACATAACACAATAACAACAACTATTACTAGAAAAGTGTCAAACATAATACAATAACAACTACTACTACTAGAAAACAGTGTCAAACATAATACAGTAACAGCAACTACTACTAGAAAACAGTGTCAAACATAATACAATAACAACAACTACTACTAGAAAAGTGTCAAAT
>NW_013929943.1:0-248 GCF_000517525.1 Limulus polyphemus | reverse complement strand
AAACAGATACACAACCTTCCAACTATAAAGTTATTTATCACATTATAATACTTAGTAAAACAGATACACAACCTTCCAACTATAAAGTTATTTATCACATGGTAATACTTGCCAAAACAGATACACAACCTTCCAACTATAAAGTTATTTATCACATGGTAATACTTACTAAAACAGATACACAACCTTCCTACTATAAAGTTATTTATCACATGATAATACTTACTAAAACAGATACACAACCTTCC
>NW_013929942.1:0-279 GCF_000517525.1 Limulus polyphemus | reverse complement strand
ATACAGGATCCTACCAGATGACATACTTTCTATACAGGATCCTACTGTGTGACACACATTCTATACAGGATCCTACCAGATGACATACTTTCTATACAGGATCCTACCAGATGACATACTTTCTATACAGGATCCTACCAGATGACATACTTTCTATACAGGATCCTACCAGGTGACATACTTTCTATACAGGATCCTACTGTGTGACACACATTCTATACAGGATCCTACCAGATGACATACTTTCTATACAGGATCCTACCAGGTGACATACTTTCT
>NW_013929941.1:0-309 GCF_000517525.1 Limulus polyphemus | reverse complement strand
TATTGTTTAACAATACTGTGTACTGTCAATAAGAAAACACATGATTTAAAAATTTTACTGTCAATAAGAAGACATCACAGTATCGTTAAATCTTGTGTCTTCTTATCGACAGTACCCAGTATTGTTAAATATTGTGTCTTCTTATTGTATGTACACAGTATCGTTAAATCTTTTGTCTTCTTATTGATAGTTCACAGTATTGTTAAATCTTGTGTCTTCTTATTGTATGTACACAGTATCGTTAAATCGTGTGGCTTATTATTGATAGTGCACAGTATCGTTAACTCGTGAGGCTTGTTAGTGATAGTT
>NW_013929940.1:0-216 GCF_000517525.1 Limulus polyphemus | reverse complement strand
TTCCAATAATCATTACTATATGTAAAGTTCCAATAATCATCACTATATGTAGAGTTCCAATAATCATTACTATATGTAAAGTTCCAATAATCATTACTATATGTAAAGTTCCAATAATCATTACTATATGTAAAGTTCCAATAATCATTATTATATGTAAAGTTCCAATAATCATTACAGTATGTAGAGTTCCAATAATCATTACTATATGTAAAG
>NW_013929939.1:0-797 GCF_000517525.1 Limulus polyphemus | reverse complement strand
TTTGCTATTATACAATGGGAAGAAGAAATATTTTAATGGCAAAACCTAACTGTTGATTTTTATATTTTAATTGCTCTTCTTCCCATTGTATAATAGCAAAGGAACCTAACTGTTGATTTTTTATTATATAAGGTTCTTCTTCACGACACGATGTACAATAGAAGAGGAACCTAACTGTTGATTTTTATATCTTAAGTTTTAATGTTTCTTCTTCACGTTATATAATAGCAGAGGAGACTAATTGTTGTTTTTTATATCTTAATGTTTATTCTTCACGATGTATAATATCAGAGGAACCTAACTGTTGTTTTTATGTTTTACTGGTTCTTCTTGTAAAAAACAACAGTTAGGTTCCTTTGCTCTTCTTCCCATTGTATAATTTTTTATATTTTAATGGCTCAACAGTTAGGTCCTCTGCTATTATACAATGGGAAGAAGAGCCATTAAAATATAAAAACAACAGTTAGGTTACTCTGCTATTATACAATGGGAAGAAGAAACATTAAAATATAAAAATCAACAGTTAGGTTTATCTGCTATTATACAATGGGAAGAAGAGCCATTAAAATATAAAAATCAACAGTTAGGTTCCTTTGCTATTATACAATTCTTCCCATCATTAAAATATAAAAATCAACAGTTTGGTTCCTCTGCTATTATACAATGGGAAGAAGAGCCATTAAAATATAAAAATCAACAGTTAGGTTCCTCTGCTATTATACAATGGGAAGAAGAGCCATTAAAATATAAAAATCACAGTTAGGTTTATCTGCTATTATACAATGGGAAGAAGAGCC
>NW_013929938.1:0-332 GCF_000517525.1 Limulus polyphemus | reverse complement strand
AATAAGTAGACAATACTGTCAATAAGAAGACACAATATTTAACAATACTGTGTACTGTCAATAAGAAGACACAAGATTTAACAATACTGTGTACTATCAAAAAGAAGACACAAGATTTAAAAATACTATGTAGTGTCAATAAGAAGACACAAGATTTAACAATACTGTGTACTATCATTAAGAAGACACAAGATTAACACTGTGTATTGAAAGCTTGTGTCTTCTTTTTGACAGTACATATTTTTAAACAATACTGTGTACTGTCAATAAGAAGACGAAAGATTTAACAATACTGTGTACTGTCAATAAGAAGACACAAAAAATAAAAATAT
>NW_013929937.1:0-273 GCF_000517525.1 Limulus polyphemus | reverse complement strand
CTGTATTTTAATTATCGTATACACTAATTTCAGTATACTGCTGATTTTTAATATCGTATACACTAATTTCAGTATACTGCTGATTTTTAATATCGTATACCCTAATTTCAGTATATTGCTGATTTTTAATATCGTATACACTAATTTCAGTATACTGCTGATTTTTAATACCGTATACACTAATTTCAGTATACTGCTGATTTTTAATATCGTATACACTAATTTCAGTATACTGCTGATTTTTAATATCGTATACACTAATTTCAGTATACT
>NW_013929936.1:0-581 GCF_000517525.1 Limulus polyphemus | reverse complement strand
AAGATTTAACAAAACTGTGTACTGTCAATAAGAGGATACACGACTTAACAATACTGTGAACTGTCAATAAGAAGACACAAGATTTAACGATACTGTGTACTGTCAATAAGAAGACACAATATTCAACGATAATGTGTACTGTCAGTAAGAAAACACAAGATTTAACAATAATGTGTCCTGTCAATAAGAATACAACAGTAAAAAGTATCGTTAAATCTTGTGTCTTCTTATTGACAGTACAGAGTATCGTTAAATCTTGTGTCTTCTAATTGACAGTACACAGTATCGTTAAATCTTGTGTCTTCTTATTGACAGTTCACAGTATTGTTAAGTCGTGTGTCCTCTTATTGACAGTACACAGTTTTGTTAAATCTTGTGTCTTCTTATTGAAAGAAGACACAAGATTTAACGATACTTTGTACTGTCAATAAAAGACACAAGATTTAACGATACTGTGTACTCTCAATAAGAAGACACAAGATTTAACAAAACTGTGTACTGTCAATAAGAGGATACACGACTTAACAATACTGTGAACTGTCAATAAGAAGACACAAGATTTAACGATACTGTGTACTGTC
>NW_013929935.1:0-215 GCF_000517525.1 Limulus polyphemus | reverse complement strand
TAGTACAATAAACCTGACTAGTAGTACAATAAACCTGACTGTAAAAGTGACAAGAGTAGTACAATAAACTTGACTGTAGAAGTGACAAGAGTAGTACAATAAAGATAACTTTAGAAGTGACAAGAGTAGTACAATAAACCTGACTGTAGAAGTGACAAGAGTAGTACAATAAACCTGACTGTAGAAGTGACAAGAGTAGTACAATAAACCTGACT
>NW_013929934.1:0-394 GCF_000517525.1 Limulus polyphemus | reverse complement strand
CCTACCTTATGGTGTGTGCCCAGGTGGTACACGTCACATAATTACCTACCTTATGGTGTGTGTCCAGGTGGTACACGTCACATAATTACCTACCTTATGGTGTGTGTTCAGGTGGTACATGTCACATAACTACCCACCTTATGGTGTGTGCCCAGGTGGTACATGTCACATAATTACCCACCTTATGGTGTGTCCAGGTGGTACATGTCACATAACTTCCCACTTTATGGTGTGTACCCAGGTGGTACATGTCACATAACTACCCACCTTATGGTGTATGTTCAGGTGGTACATGTCACATAACTACCCACATCATGGTGTGTATCCAGGTGTTACATGTCACATAACTACCCACCTTATGGTGTGTGTCCAGGTGGTACATGTCACATAACTA
>NW_013929933.1:0-220 GCF_000517525.1 Limulus polyphemus | reverse complement strand
CCTACACACTCTGAAGTGTATGGGCTGACATGACTGAGGTATGAGACTACATACACACTCTGAAGTGTATGAGCTGACATGACTGAGGTATGAGACGACATACACACTCTGAAGTGTATGAGCTGACATGACCAAGGTATGAGACGACATACACACTCTGAAGTGTATGAGCTGACATGACTGAGATATGAGACTACATACACACTCTGAAGTGTATGGG
>NW_013929932.1:0-270 GCF_000517525.1 Limulus polyphemus | reverse complement strand
TGGATAGTGCTAAAAGACCTACCAGCCACTATCCGTATATATTGAAAGACCTACCAGCCACTATCCATCTGTATTGGTAGGTCTTTCAATACAGATGGATAGTGCCTGGTATGTCTTTAAATACAGATTGATAGTGACTGGTAGGTGTTTTATTATACATGGATAGTGACAGGTAGGTGTTTTATTATAGATGGATAGTCACTGGTAGGTGTTTTATTATAGATAGATAGTGGCTGGTAGGTATTTTCTTATAGATAGATCATAGATGAA
>NW_013929931.1:0-558 GCF_000517525.1 Limulus polyphemus | reverse complement strand
TTTAGTGTTACATGGTAATAAATTGTTAGTGTTACATCGTAATAAACTGTTAGTGTTACATGGTAATAAACTATTAGTGTTACCATGTAACACTGATAGGTTATTACCATGTAATAAACTGTTAGTGTTTATTACCATGTAACACTAACAGTTTATTACCATGTAACGTTTATTACCATGTAACACTAACAGTTTATTACCATGTAACACTGATAGGTTATTACCATGTAACACTAATAGTTTATTGCCATGTAACACTAACAGTTTATTACGATGTAACACTAACAGTTTATTACCATGTAACCCTAATAGTGTTACATGGTAATAAACAACACTAACAGTTTATTACCATATAACACTGAAAACTATTTGTGTTACATGGTAATAACCTATCAGTGTTACATGGTAATAAACTGTTAGTGTAACATCGTAATAAACTGTTAGTGTTACATGGTAATAAACTATTAGTGTTACATGGTAATAACCTATCAGTGTTACATGGTAATAAACTGTTAGTGTTACACGGTAATAAACTATTAGTGGTTACATGGTAATAAA
>NW_013929930.1:0-211 GCF_000517525.1 Limulus polyphemus | reverse complement strand
GTTTTAGATTTGTTTTAGTAAAATGACAGATATAAAAACAGCAACATGACCAAATGTTTTAGATTTGTTTTAGTAAAATGACAGATATAAAAACAGCAACATGACCAAATGTTTTAGATTTGTTTTAGTAAAATGACAGATATAAAGACAGTAACATGACCAAATGTTTGATTTGTTTTAGTAAAATGACAGATATAAAAACAGCAACATG
>NW_013929929.1:0-414 GCF_000517525.1 Limulus polyphemus | reverse complement strand
CAATAACAGGCCACAAAATTTAACGAAACTGTGTACTGTCAATAAGAAGACACAAGATTTAACAATACTGTGTACTGTCAATAAGAAGACGTATTGTTAAATCTTGTTATGTACTATCCGTTAAATCTTGTGGCTTGTTAGTGATAGTACACAGTATTGTTAAATCTTGTCTTCTTTTTGTTAAAACGTGTGTCTTTCTATTGAATGTACACAGTATAAATAAATATTTAACAATAGTGTGTACTGTCAATAAGAAGACACAAGATTTAACGATACTGTGTACTATCAATAACAAGCCATAAGATTTAACAATACTGTGTACTGTCAATAAGAAGACACAAGATTTAACGATACTGTGTATTATCAATAACAAGCCATAAGATTTAACAATACTGTGTACTGTCAATAAGAAGA
>NW_013929928.1:0-304 GCF_000517525.1 Limulus polyphemus | reverse complement strand
AATACAAATGGGTAGTGGCTGGTAGATCTTTTAATACGACCTACCAGTTACCATCCATCTTTATTATAGATGGATAGTGACTGGTAGGTCTTTCATTATATATCTATAGTGGCTGGTAGGTCTTTTAATACAGATGGATAGTGGCTGGTAGGACTTTTAATACAGATGGATAGTGGCTGGTAGGTCTTTTAATACAGATGGATAGTGGCTGGTAGCCATCCATCTGTATTAAAAGAAATAAAAGACCTACCAGTTAATAGATGGATAGTGACTGGTAGGTCTTTCATTATATATGGATAGTGGA
>NW_013929927.1:0-287 GCF_000517525.1 Limulus polyphemus | reverse complement strand
AGGGTGAAACATTAAAAAAAAATAAAATCGATCTTTGAAAGATAAAAAGTAGAATGGTGAGGGAACGTTTTTCTTACGTATGTCGAAATGTATGAGACTTTAAAGATTTGGTGGAAACTTTACTGACAATATTAATTTTCTTTTGTACTAAAGTAAAAACGGAAACAATTAATATGCGGCGATTCCACTAAATGATTTAAATCTAAGCATATTAGATCTAATATGCTTAGATTGTTACATTTACTTTTTAGTGTGGATTTATGGGTAATATATACATATAATAGGAG
>NW_013929926.1:0-349 GCF_000517525.1 Limulus polyphemus | reverse complement strand
GATACTGTGTACTGTCAATAAGAAGACACAAGATTTAACGATACTGTGTACTGTCAATAACTTATTGACAGTACACAGTATCGTTAAATCTTGTGTCTTTTTATTGACAGTACACAGTATTGTTAAATCGTGTGTCTTCTTATTGACAGTACACAGTATCGTTAAATCTTGTGTCTTCTTATTGAAAGTACACAGTATCGTTAAATCTTAAGTCTTCTTATTGACAGTACACAGTATCGTTAAATCTTGTGTCTTCAAGACATAAGATTTAACAAAACTTGTTTACTGTCAATAAGTAGACACACGATTTAACAATACTGTGTACTATCAATAAAAAGACACAAGATTT
>NW_013929925.1:0-244 GCF_000517525.1 Limulus polyphemus | reverse complement strand
ATAATACTCTTACTACAAGTTATTAACACTGTCAGAAGTTTACCTTTTTCATAATACTCTTACTACAAGTTATTAACACTGTCGGAAGTTTACCTTTTCATAATACTCTTACTACAAGTTATTAACAGTGTCGGAAGTTTACCTTTTTCATAATACTCTTACTACAAGTTATTAACACTGTCGGAAGTTTACCTAAGAGTATTATGAAAATCTACAAGTTATTAACACTGTCAGAAGTTTACCT
>NW_013929924.1:0-242 GCF_000517525.1 Limulus polyphemus | reverse complement strand
AAACAAAGTTTAGGTTTGGTAAGGAATATTAGACCAGTCACTGAACCAACAACAAAGTTTAGTTTTGGTAAGGAATATTAGATCAGTCACTGAACAGCAACAAAGTTTAGTTTTGGTAAGGAATATTAGACCAGTCACTGAACAGCAACAAAGTTTAGGTTTGGCAAGGAATATTAGACCAGTCGCTGAACAACAACAAAGTTTAGGTTTGGCAAGGAATATTAGACCAGTCGCTGAACAAC
>NW_013929923.1:0-357 GCF_000517525.1 Limulus polyphemus | reverse complement strand
TTTTATTTCTCTTCGGTTATATTCTAAACAAAGAAGAGCTTTAAAAATAAGATTATTCAAAATGAATTCCATAATTTAAAAGGCCATGACGTCTTCTTATAAAATAATTACCACAATTTCGATTGTTTTTACTCTAGATTAGAGAATGTTCGATTTGTTTTTGCTTTTTTGCGGTACATAATATTTTTCGTTAAGAGCAAAAATAATAGAAAAGTATCGTATTGTGCTTATTTCTATGAAATACTCAAAATTGAGACATTATAAGTCAAAAAAGCACTTTTTTCGTTTTTCAAAAAAAAATTTTTGAAAAAAATTGTTTTTCTTCATATTTCAATACAAAGATGCCCTTGATGTAAC
>NW_013929922.1:0-231 GCF_000517525.1 Limulus polyphemus | reverse complement strand
GTCATGTTCTGTCACTATGACCTGTCACACTCACACTGTGGACATGTAAAGCAGTTACATGTTCTGTCACACTCACAGCTGTGGACATGTAAAGCAGTCACATGTTCTGTCACTATGACCTGTCACACTCACAACTGTGAACATGGAAAGCAGTTACGTGTTCAGTCACAATGACCTCTTTCACACTCACAGCTGTGGACATTTAAAGCAGTCACATGTTCTGTCACACTC
>NW_013929921.1:0-246 GCF_000517525.1 Limulus polyphemus | reverse complement strand
GGTTGTAAGTGATGTTTTAACAATAACCGAGTTGAAACCTTATAGTTATTGTTGTAAGGGATGTTTTAACAATAATCGAGTTGAAATCTTAGAGTTATTGTTGTAAGGGATGTTTTAACAATAATCGAGTTGAAATCTTAGAGTTATTGTTGTAAGTGATGTTTTAACAATAACCGAGTTGAAACCTTATAGTTATTGTTGTAAGTGATGTTTTAACAATAATCGAGTTGAAATCTTAGAGTTATT
>NW_013929920.1:0-336 GCF_000517525.1 Limulus polyphemus | reverse complement strand
CATCAACCTGTAGCTTTGTATGAGTATGGTAGTCATCAACCTGTAGCTTTGTTTGAGTTATGGGAACATCACCTATAGCTTTGTTTGAGTTATGGTAACATCACCTATAGCTTTGTTTGAGTTATGGTAGTCATCAACCTTGTAGCTTTGTTTGAGTTATGTTAGTCATCAACCTGTAGCTTTGTTTGAGTTATGGTAACATCACCTGTAGCTTGTTTGAGTTATGGTAACATCACCTGTAGCTTTGTTTGAGCTATGGTAGTCATCAACCTGTAGCTTTGTTTGAGTTATGGTAGTCATCACCTGTAGCTTTGTTTGAGTTATGGTAGCCATCAA
>NW_013929919.1:0-278 GCF_000517525.1 Limulus polyphemus | reverse complement strand
TAAACTTCACCTTTTCGATTTTTCTTACTCCGTGTTAGGCAAAATATCAGCTAAAAAAACTTTTTGCGGGACAAAAATATTATCGTTAATAAAATAATGCCTCATTTTTTTCCATTTTCGACGAAATAAGCATTCTTCGATATTTTTCTATTAATTTGGCGTCAAAAAAGAACTTTTTTAAAATTTAAAAAAAATTCATATTTTCACCTAAACGCCCATGATTTTGACCAAATTTTGAAAAAAATTATTTTTCTTCAGATTTCAACACAAAGATTCCC
>NW_013929918.1:0-420 GCF_000517525.1 Limulus polyphemus | reverse complement strand
TTCTTTATATCCTTCATTCAGTGCTGTTCGTTAGTTCTTTATATCCTTCATTCAGTGCTGTTCGTTCGTTCTTTATATCCTTCATTCAGTGCTATTCGTTAGTTCTTTATATCCTCCATTCAGTGCTGTTCGTTCATTCTTTATATCGTCCATTCAGTACTGTTCGTTCGTTCTTTATATCCTCCATTCAGTTACTGAATGGAGGATATAAAGAATGAACGAACAGCACCGAATGGAGGATATAAAGAATGAACGAATAGCACTGAATGAAGGATATAAAGAACGAACGAACAGCCTGTTCGTTCGTTCTTTATATCCTCCATTCAGTGCTGTTCGTTCGTTCTTTATATCCTCCATTCAGTGCTGTTCGTTCGTTCTTTATATCCTCCATTCAGTGCTGTTCGTTCGTTCTTTATATCC
>NW_013929917.1:0-942 GCF_000517525.1 Limulus polyphemus | reverse complement strand
GCTTTTGGAAGGTAAAACTCTGCATATTACTACGCTACGTTAAAGTGTACCTACATAACAAATTTGGTGAAGAATCATCAATTTAGGACCCTCTGGTAACCAGAAATCGAAAAACAATCAGTAACCAAAAGCTTCACTGCAGTACACATACGCTTTCAGAAAAGCCAATAAAAGAGTAACATAAAACGACCACAAAATTGGCTAATATGCAGAGTTTTACCTTCCTACTCTTTGTATTAAAGGAGTTATGGAACGTTTTGCGTTTTGTACCATTACTTCGTTCCATTTGGACGGATCATCTCCAAATTTTTAAAAGAGTAACATAAAACGACCACAAAAGTCGCAAAAATGATAATAGAAGGCTAGAATTTTGCATGTAAATACGAAAGTATGCAACGAACGTTCATACTTGGTTTTCTGAAAGCGTATGTGTACTGCAGTGAAGCTTTTGTTACTGATTGTTTTTCGATTTCTTGTTACCAGAGGGTCCTTAATTGATGATTCTTTCACCAAATTTGGTATGTAGGTACACTGCATATTACTACGCAACGTTAAAGTGTATTTACAAACCAAATTTGGTGAAGAATCATCAATTTAGGACCCTCTGGTAACAAGAAATCGAAAAACAATCAGTAACAGAGTTTTACCTTCATTCTGTTTGTATTAAAGGAGTTATGGAACGTTTTGCGTTTTGTACCAGTACTTCGTTCCATTTGGACGGATCATCTCCAAAATTAAAGGAGTTATGGAACGTTTTGCGTTTTGTACCAGTACTTCGTTCCATTTGGACGGATCATCTCCAAATTTTGTATGAACGTTCGTTGCATACTTGCGTATTTACATGCAAAATTCTAGAATTCTATTATCATTTTTTTTATTCGCTTTTCTGAAAGCGTATGTGTACTGCAGGGAAGCTTTTGGTTACTGATTGTTTTTCGATTT
>NW_013929916.1:0-336 GCF_000517525.1 Limulus polyphemus | reverse complement strand
GTTTTTATTGCCACTAGAACCCCCAAAACATGTAACTTGGTTTTATTGCCATTAGAACTTCCAAAACATGCAAGTTGTTTTTATTGTCATCAGAACTCCCAAAACATGCAAGTTTTTATTCTGACTTATATTAAAGATCCGATGTTTTATTTGTATACATCCTTCAAACAAGACAAAAATTGATAAGGGTATTTGATATTAATCAGGTATAATATACTATTTCTGTCATATCTGTCATTTACAAACACCATCTGCTACCCTACATCTTCTAGTTTCCTGCCCTATGGAAGAGGATATGCTTGTGTACTATTTCTGTCATATCTGTCATTTACAAAC
>NW_013929915.1:0-449 GCF_000517525.1 Limulus polyphemus | reverse complement strand
TTACTCTGCTATTATACAATGGGAAAAAAAGCCATTAAAATATAAAAATCAACAGTTAGGTTACTCTGCTATTATACAATAGGAAGAAGAGCCCCTAACTGTTGTTTTATATTTTAATGGCTCCTTCCCATTGTATAATAGCAAAATATTTTAATGGCTCTTTTGTATAATAGCAGAGTAACCAAACTGTTGTTTGTTGGGAAGAAGAGCGATTAAAATATAAAAATCACAGTTAGGTTCCCATTGTATAATAGCAGAGGAACCTAACTGTTGATTTTTATATTTTAATGGTTCTTCTTCCCATTGTATAATAGCAGAGTAACCTAACTGTTGATTTTTATATTTTAATCGCTCTTCTTCCCATTGTATAATAGCAGAGGAACCTAACTGTGATTTTTATATTTTAATCGTCTTCTTCCCATTGTATAATAGCAGAGGAAGAAGAGCCA
>NW_013929914.1:0-844 GCF_000517525.1 Limulus polyphemus | reverse complement strand
CCCTAGTATGCATTGGTCTTCAATGTCAGCCAAGTATACTTTGTGTCTGTCCTTTAAGCCCATGAGTTCAATAGTTACCCAAACTGGTTCCCACAACCTTGCATAATGTCCTGTCACACCACAGAGTGTTGAGGAATGCCTACCAACCCCCACCATGAAAGTTCCAACAGCTAGGTGTAAAATGCCAAGCATACATAGTGTCTATGTGACAGGAAAGCTGGATGGCCAAAAGTGCAACTTTATCATAGATTCTGCATCTCAGGAAACCATTGTGAGCATCGAGGTGCTGGATCACAAAGGAGTACCAGAAGCCATAAAGAAGCCAATAAGTCAGCTTTGGGGAAACCAGTAGTGGTTCATAGTATTCTTACACTGGCTCCTCATATGTCCTTGCTCTCCACAGTTCCAACAACCTTTCTGGGTAGCAGCCTTTCCTGCCGTGGCATCTTCCATGTGTTGAAGTTGCAGGCATTGAGCTCTCTTGTGCCCAGTTGTGTTACAGTGCCAAAGTATGGCACACAAGACCTACCCAATTGTGCCATCCGATGTCCTGAAGTTGTTGCTGAGGGATCAGTTTGTAGACGCCTTGGACAGTCTACAACTGAAGATACAAGTAAAGCAAGCACACCTCTCTACTATGCAGGATGCAATGGCCAGAAAAGGGTAGCTTTCAGAGAGGTTTGAGAGACTTTGCTGGGGAGAGCCTGCAAGAGCTGGCACAGGACTTGGTGTGCTAAAGACTCTTGTCCTAAACCTAGCCCTGTAGACTTCGGACTGATTTTGAGTTCCATACCTGAGTTTTAGAGCACCTGCCATTGCTCTATAGTTCTGCCTGTCATCTGCT
>NW_013929913.1:0-251 GCF_000517525.1 Limulus polyphemus | reverse complement strand
TGTATGCAGGTTGATTCATAAACAGCTGAGGTAATAGTGTATTGTACAATGTATGCAGGTTGATTCATAAACAGCTGAGGTAATAGTGTAGTGTACAATGTATGTAGGTTTATTCATAAACAGCTGAGGTAATAGTGTAGTGTACAATGTATGTAGGTTGATTCATAAACAGCTGAGGTAATAGTATATTGTACAATGTATGCAGGTTGATTCATAAACAGCTGAGGTAATAGTGTATTGTACAATGTATG
>NW_013929912.1:0-240 GCF_000517525.1 Limulus polyphemus | reverse complement strand
GTTTTTTTACCCAAATGGAACGAAGTACTAGAGGAGATGATCCGAAATTTTGTATGAACGTTCGTTGGATACTTGCGTATTTGAATGCAAAATTCTAGCTTTCTATTGTCATTTTTGCGTCTTATGTGGTCGTTTTATGTTACTCTTTTATTGGCTTTTCTGAAAACGTATGTGTATTGCAGGGAAGCTTTTGGTTACTGATTGCTTTTCGATTTCTTGTTACCAGAGGGTCCTATATTT
>NW_013929911.1:0-227 GCF_000517525.1 Limulus polyphemus | reverse complement strand
TTTATTAAAAGCCCATCTAAAGTCATTAACTATGTAAAAATAGAAAAAAGAAAAGATCGAGAACTGGCAATCACGAATTGTCTGATTATTCAGAAGCTACTGAAATAGTAGAACTGAATGAGTAGGCCCCATCTAACCAGGTATTAGCTTGATTATTTAGATGATTACAAAATTATCTAGATATAACCAATTAGTAAGGGTAGTAAATTCTAACAGCGAAAGTAGTC
>NW_013929910.1:0-200 GCF_000517525.1 Limulus polyphemus | reverse complement strand
TTTACACCTATTAGTTTTTTGCTTCGCTAACTTTCTTCGTGTAAAGAATAATATAGTTTGAACAGATTGAACAATTACATAACTAAGTTAAAAAATACATTTCAGTATCATCCTTCAGATCCAAAAAACATGCAACTGAAAACAGAAAGATCTTGAAAAGCAGTGGATAACAATGAGTGTATAAAGGTAACCCCATTTCT
>NW_013929909.1:0-269 GCF_000517525.1 Limulus polyphemus | reverse complement strand
GTTGTCCGTTATGATTGATCAAACACAACAAGTTGTTTTCCATTGTTCTTTACTGTGGTTGTCATTGTTTCTGTTGTCCGTAATGATTGATCACACAACAAGTTGTTTTCCATTGTTCTTTACTTTGGTTGTCATTGTTTTTTTAGTTTGCTTGTCATTGTTTTTGTTGCCCGTTATGATTGATCAAACACAACAAGTTGTTTTCCATTGTTCTTTACTTTGGTTGGTATTGTTTTTGTTGCCCGTTATGATTGATCAAACACAACAAG
>NW_013929908.1:0-426 GCF_000517525.1 Limulus polyphemus | reverse complement strand
GATGGATAGTGGCTGGTAGGTCTTTTAATACAAATGGATAGTGGCTGGTAGGTCTTTTAATACAGATGGATAGTGGGCTGGTAGGTCTTTTAATACAGATGGATAGTTGCTGGTAGGTCTTTTAATACAGATGGATAGTGGCTGGTAGGTCTTTTAATACAGATGGATAGTGGCTGGTAGGTCTTTTAATACAGATCTACTATCCATATATAATGAAAGACCTACCAGCCACTATCCATCTGTATTAAAAGACCTACCAGCCACTATCCATTTATAATGAAAGACCTACCAGCCACTATCCCTGGTAGGTCTTTTAATGTAGATAGATGGTAATTGGTAGTTCTTTTAATATAGATGGATGGTAACTGGTAGTTCTTTGTGATAGATGGATAGTGGCTGGTAGGAGTTTTAATACAGATGGATAGT
>NW_013929907.1:0-330 GCF_000517525.1 Limulus polyphemus | reverse complement strand
TAGACGTTTCACACCGAAAATTAACCATTATTTACCACATCATAGTAATAATAGGCTAGGTTCTGGTAACCTAGTGTTCATAGAGATATAATTGTACACTTAACATAAACATTGTTCACTTAGATAGGGAACAATAGACGTTTCACACCGAAAATTAACCATTGTTTACCACATCATAGTAATAATAGGCTAGGTTCTCGTAACCTAGTGTTCAAAGAGATATTATACGAATGTTTTCTTTATTGGATTATTTCAAGCTATGCTTTAGGGATAAATAGACATATCCTGCACGTGAAGTAATAATAGGCTAGATTCTGGTAACCTAGTGTT
>NW_013929906.1:0-572 GCF_000517525.1 Limulus polyphemus | reverse complement strand
ACACAGTATTGTTAAATCTTGTGTCTTCTTCTTGACAGTACACAGTATTGTTAAATCTTGTGTCTTGTTAGTGACAGTACACAGAATAGTTAAGTCTTGTGTCTTCTTATTGACAGTACACAGTATTGTTAAATCTTGTGTGTTCGTTATAGATAGTACACAGTATTGTTAAATCTTGTGTTTTCTTATTGACTGTGTACTGTCAATAAGAAGACACAAGATTTAACAATACCGTGTACTGTCAATAAGAAGACACAAGATTTAACGATACTGTGTACTAAGATTTAACAATACGTGTCTTCTTATTGACAGTACACAGACACAAGATTTAACAATACTGTGTACTGTCAATAAGAAGACACAAGACTTAACTATTGTTCTTATTGACAGTACACAGAATAGTTAAGTCTTGTGTCTTCTTCTTGAAAGTACACAGTATTGTTAAATCTTGTGTGTTCTTATTGATGGTACACAGTATTGTTAAATCTTGTGTCTTCTTATTGACAGTACGAAGTATTGTTAAATCTTGTGTCTTCTTATTGACAGTACACAGTATCGTTAAATCTTGAGTG
>NW_013929905.1:0-246 GCF_000517525.1 Limulus polyphemus | reverse complement strand
GATCTGACCAGATCAAATATGTAAATAGGAAAGAAGGAGATGATCTGACCAGATCACATAAGTAAATAGGAAAGAAGGAGATGATCTGACCAGATCAAATAAGTAAATAGGAAAGAAGGAGATGATCTGACCAGATCATATAAGTAAATGGGAAAGAAGGAGATGATCTGACCAGATCATATAAGTAAATAGGAAATAACTAGATGATCTGACCAGATCACATAAGTAAATAGGAAAGAAGGAGGT
>NW_013929904.1:0-264 GCF_000517525.1 Limulus polyphemus | reverse complement strand
AGACATGCTGTAAGATTTGCAAATCTATAGGATTTGAGAAACATACTGAAAGATTTGCAACTCTATAGGATTTGAGAGACATACTGTAAGATTTGCAAATCTATAGGATTTGAGAAACATACTGTATGATTTGCAACTCTACAGGATTTGAGAGACCATACTGTAAGATTTGCAACTCTACAGGATTTGAGAAACATACTGAAAGATTTGCAACTCTATAGGATTTAAGAGACATACTGTAAGATTTGCAAATCTATAGGATTT
>NW_013929903.1:0-455 GCF_000517525.1 Limulus polyphemus | reverse complement strand
AAACTCTTAATTATTAGAACTATAATTGTGAATTGAACTATTGAACTTTGATAAGAAATAAGCCCAAGATGTGCAGAGACCATATCAGTACTGAGGAGCCCATAATTATTACTTCTTGACTGTTATTAGAACTATAACCTTGGGTAAAACTACCATAAAGTACCATTTACTGGCATGGATCATGGTTGTCAATCAACGGACCAAACAATGGGTTCGTTTGCATCATGTGAGTGCACAACCAACTAAGAAAAAGTTAAACAATGAAAGAATCATTACTTGAATTATTCAACTATAAGAAATAATGTCATAAAATACCAAACAAAACTACAAAATACTGCATATATTAAGTGAACAAATCCGTGCCAGTAAATGGTAGACAATTTCAAAAGTTAATGTGTTATATATAAACTTTATATTATGTACATGACTACATCTTAGGATCACCAATAAATATT
>NW_013929902.1:0-298 GCF_000517525.1 Limulus polyphemus | reverse complement strand
AGTAGGTTAGATGTATCTTAATGTTATGTAACAATAACGTAAGTGTGTTTCAATGTAAGGTAACAATAGGTTAGATGAACTTTAATGTTATGTAACAATAACGTAAGTGTGTTTCAATGTAAGGTAACAATAGGTTAGATGAACTTTAATGTTAGGTTTATCTTATATATAGTGTAACGTAAGAAGATGGTAGGTATATCTTAGTGTGGGGTATTACTAATATGTTCGATGCATCTTATTGTAAGGAGATAATTTGTTGTATGTATCTTACTGCAAACTATCTCAAACGTACCAATAC
>NW_013929901.1:0-215 GCF_000517525.1 Limulus polyphemus | reverse complement strand
GTGACAACTGTCATTATTTAACTTCTCACTATTACAACCATACTGTGGCAACTGTCATTATTAACTTCTTACTATACCAACCATACTGTGACAACTGTCATTATTAACTTCTTACTATAGCAACCATACTGTGACAACTGTCATTATTAACTTCTCACTATACAACCATACTGTGACAACTGTCATTATTAACTTCTCACTATACCAACCATACT
>NW_013929900.1:0-558 GCF_000517525.1 Limulus polyphemus | reverse complement strand
GTTACACCTAGGTGTTTATGGAGTAGTTGTACCAAGTAATGCTAAAGATGAGTATGGTGGTTACAAATTCGGTAACTAGTGTTACACCTAGGTGTTCATGGAGTAGTTATACCAAGTAAGGCTAAAGATGAGTATGATGGTTATAAATGCGGTAACTATAGTTACATTTAGGTGTTTATGGAGTGGTTGTACCAACCCATACTCATCTTTAGCATTATTGGTAAAACTACTCCATGAACACTTAGGTGTAACTCTAGTTACCGAATTTATGACCACCATACTCATCTTTAGCCTTACTTGGTACAACTACTCCATGAAAACCATGGTGTAACTAAACCATACTCATCTTTAGCATTACTTGGTACAACTACTCCATAAACACCTAGGTGTAACTATAGTTACAGAATTTATAACCACCATACTTATCTTTGGCCTTCCGGTTGTTATAAATTCGGTAACTAAAGTTACACCTAAGTGTTCATGGAGTAGTTGTACCAAGGAAGGCCAAAGATAAGTATGGTGGTTATAAATTCTGTAACTATAGTTACACCTAGGTGT
>NW_013929899.1:0-228 GCF_000517525.1 Limulus polyphemus | reverse complement strand
TAACGATACTGTGTACTGTCAAAAAGAAGACACAATATTTAACGATACTGGGTACTGTCAAAAAGAAGACACAATATTTAACTATACTGTGTACTGTCAATAAGAAGACACAAGATTTAACGATACTGTGTTCTGTCAATAAGAAGACACAAGATTTAACGATACTGTGCTCTGTCAATAAGAAGACACAAGATTTAACGATACTGTGTACTATCAATAAGAAGTACA
>NW_013929898.1:0-213 GCF_000517525.1 Limulus polyphemus | reverse complement strand
TGTGTCTTTTTATTGACAGTACACAGTATTGTTAAATCTTATGTCTTCTTATTGACAGTACACAGTATCGTTAAATCGTGTCTTCTTATTGAGAGTACACAGTATTGTTAAATCTTTTGTCTTCTTATGGACAGTACACAGTATAGTTAAATCTTGTGTCTTCTTTTTGACAGTACACAGTATCGATAAATCTTGTGTCTTCTTATTGAAAGT
>NW_013929897.1:0-259 GCF_000517525.1 Limulus polyphemus | reverse complement strand
ACAATATTGGTTGACAGAAAAGTACATACTGTTAGATTCTGTGACAAAAATAACAATTATTTATTTCAATCTGTTAGATGTCCTATATTTGGTATAATCCAATATAAAATGTTTGTTCAAGAACAATGAATGTTAAGTAGAAGGATGTTAAAGACAAGAATAAATATCTTGGTTAATGATAAGAAAAAAAAAGATGGTAGCAGTAATAGTCGGTAATCAATCAACAAAATACACTTATGTTTTGCAATATTGTTGTGAA
>NW_013929896.1:0-360 GCF_000517525.1 Limulus polyphemus | reverse complement strand
TTGTTATTCTGGGTAGGAATATTTACAGGCTCCTGACTTACATGTGACAAGTTTTGAGTTTTGTTATTCTGGGTAGGAATATTTACAGGCTCCTGGCTTACATGTGACAAGTTTTGTTATTCTGGGTAGGAATATTTACAGGCTCCTGGTTTACATGTGACAAGTTTTGTTATTCTGGGTAGGAATTTTCACAGGCTTCTGGCTTACATATGACAAGTTTTGTTATTCTGGGTATGATTTTTTTCACAGGCTCCTGGCTTACATGTGACAAGTTTTGTTATTCTGGGTAGGAATATTTTCACAGGCTCCTGGCTTACATGTGACAAGTTTTGTTATTCTGGGTAGGAATATTTTCACAGG
>NW_013929895.1:0-587 GCF_000517525.1 Limulus polyphemus | reverse complement strand
TATGGTAAATAAAAATTCTATTTAAAATTCAGAACGATATATACATATCTATATGTGGTAAAAAAAATTTCTGATTAAACATGCACATCGATATATATATATATATATGGTAAATAAAACTTATGTTTAAACATTCACATCGATATATACGCTCTAACTTTTTAATCAGAAGTTTTTATTTACCATATATATATATATATCGTTGTGAATGTTTAATCAGAAGTTTTATTTAATATGTATATATTTAAGTTCAATCAGAAGTTTTATTTATCATATATGTATATATCGTTGTGAAAGGTTAATCAAAGGTTTTTATTTACCATATATGTATATATATATATATATCGTGATGAATGTCTAATGAGAAGTTTTATTTACCATATATATATATATTAACCTTTCACAACGATATATACATATATGATAAATAAAACTTCTGATTGAACTTTTACAGCGATATGTTTATATATATATATATATATGGTAAATAAAAAATTCTATTTAAACATTCAGAACGATATATACATATCTATATATGGTAAATAAAATTTCTGATTAAACATGCACATCGATACATATATATATAT
>NW_013929894.1:0-248 GCF_000517525.1 Limulus polyphemus | reverse complement strand
GTCTCATTATAACCAGGAAGACAATCAATGTTACCAGGAACATGTCTCATTGTAATAAGGAAGACAGGTCAATGTTATTAAGAACATGTCTCATGTAATCAGGAAGACAGGTAAATGTTACCAGGAACATGTGTCATTATAACCAAGAAGACAGGTCAATGTTACCAAGAACATGTCTCATTATAATTAGGTAGACAGGTCAATGTTACCAGGAGCGTGTCTCATTATATTCAGGAAGACAGGTCATA
>NW_013929893.1:0-212 GCF_000517525.1 Limulus polyphemus | reverse complement strand
ATTTTGGTAGAGATGTCTATGACATACAGTTTTATCTCTACCAAAATGTACTTCCTGTATCAACGTTTCATCATTTTAACAACCGTCATCATGAGGTCGTCTATGACATACAGTTTGACCTCATGATGACGGTTGATAAAATGATGAAACGTTGATACAGTAAGTATATTTTAGTAGACATGTCTATGACATACAGTTTGACCTCATGATGG
>NW_013929892.1:0-358 GCF_000517525.1 Limulus polyphemus | reverse complement strand
GTGGTTATCACATTTTCTGTCGACATCAGTAAAGATTAACAGTTTTCAGACGTTTTTTTTAGGTGTGGTTATCACATTTTCTGTTGACATCAGTAAAGATTAACAGATTTTCAGACTTTTTTTTTAGGTGTGGTTATCACATTTTCTGTTGACATCAGTAAAGATTAACAGATTTTCAGACGTTGTGTTTTTAGGTGTGGTTATCACATTTTCTGTTGACATCACGGTATCTTGTAGTTAAAAACATTACAGCTCAGTTTCTTAGGACACCATACCTTCCACTGTTTGTTTTTAAACACAAAGTTACACAATGGGCTATTTGTGCCGAGCCCACCACAGGTATTGAATCAAAACTTTT
>NW_013929891.1:0-296 GCF_000517525.1 Limulus polyphemus | reverse complement strand
CTTGTTTGTGACTGTAACAGTAGTGTTTGTGTAGAGCGATAGAGATACTGTAATTGTTTGTGACTGTAAAAGTAGTGTTTGTGTAGAGCGATAGAGATACTGTAATTGTTTGTGACTGTAAAAGTAGTGTTTGTGTAGAGCGACAGATATACTGTAATTGTTTGTGACTGTAAAAGTAGAGTTTGTGTAGAGCGATAGAGACAATGTACTTGTTTGTGACTGTAACAGTAGTGTTTGTGTAGAGACAATGTACTTGTTTGTGACTGTAACAGTAGTGTTTGTGTAGAGACAATGTA
>NW_013929890.1:0-215 GCF_000517525.1 Limulus polyphemus | reverse complement strand
ACTAGCTGTCCCTAAACTAAATTTGTCTGTGATATTCATACAAAGCTACACAAGGACTTGTTGCACTAGCTGTCCATAAACTAATTTGTCTGTGATATTCATGCAAAGCTACACAAGGACTTGTTGCACTAGCTGTCCCTAATTTTGAACTGATAAACTAGAGAGAAATCAATTAGTCAACAGTACCCACTACTAACTCCTGAACTACTCCAATT
>NW_013929889.1:0-287 GCF_000517525.1 Limulus polyphemus | reverse complement strand
GAATTTAAGCACATAGTTGTCCTGTAGGTATTGTAGGAGCTTCATTAATTCACCAGTGTCCTTGGTAACGATGAAGCAGTCGTCGACGCATCTGCAGTACAGTGCGGGATGGTGGTCCTGCAGCACTTTGTTTTCTATGTGACACATGTAAAAATTGGCGAAGGTTACTCCAAGAGGAGAGCCCATGACAATTCCATTTTCAACATATCAATGGTTCGCTATACCAGCAAGTCGAAAGTCACCCGTAGTACAGGCGAGTAGAAGTTCACGCATTATTTCTTCAGGTA
>NW_013929888.1:0-388 GCF_000517525.1 Limulus polyphemus | reverse complement strand
ACCGATGATGTAACGTGAGAATGGAACAGATGGTGTAAGATTTATCCTAGAACCGATGATGTAACGTGAGAATGGAACAGATGGTGTAAGATTTATCCTAGAACCGATGATGAAACGTGAGAATGGAACAGATGGTGTAAGATTTATCCTAGAACCGATGATGTAACGTGAGAATGGAACAGATGGTGTAAGATTTATCCTAGAACCGATGATGAAACGTGAGAATGGAACAGATGGTGTAAGATTTATCCTAGAACCGATGATGTAAGGTGAGGATGGAACAGATGGTGTAAGATTTATCCCACAACCGATGATGTAACGTGAGAATGGAACCGATGGTGTAAGATTTATCCTAGAACCGATGATGTAACGTGAGGATGGAACAGAT
>NW_013929887.1:0-297 GCF_000517525.1 Limulus polyphemus | reverse complement strand
GTGTTACTGATGTCAACATATAATCCTGATATCAACATAGTGTTACTGATGTCAACATAGTGTTACTGGTGTTAACATATAATCCTGATATCAATATCGTGTTACTGATGTTAACATATAATCCTGATATCTACATAGTGTTACTGATGTTAACATATAATCCTGATATCTACATAGTGTTACTGATGTTAACATAGTGTTACTGATGTTAACATAGTGTTACTGATGTCAACATATAATCCTGATATCTACATAGTGTTACTGATGTCAACATATAATCCTGATATCTACATAGTG
>NW_013929886.1:0-771 GCF_000517525.1 Limulus polyphemus | reverse complement strand
ACAAGATTTAACGATACTGTGTACATTTAATAAGAAGACATAAGATTTAACGATACTGTGTACTGTCAATAAGAAGACACAAGATTTAACGATACTGTGTACTGTCAATAAGAAGACCAAGATTTAACTATACTGTGTACTTACTGACAGGTTAAATCTTGCGTTTTAATAATTTGTCCTGTCAATAAGAAGACACAAGACAGTACACAGTATCGTTAAATTATCGTTATATCTTGTGTCTTCTTATTGTGACAGTACATAGAGTTAAATCTTGTGTCTTCTTAGTGTCTTCTTATTGAAAGTACACAGTATTATCGTTAAATCTTAAATTCACAGCTTTTGTTTTCTTATTGACTTAAATCTTGTGTCTTCTTATTGACAGTACACAGTATAGTTAAATATTGGTCTTCTTATTGACAGTACACAGTATCGTTAAATATTGTTAAATCTTGTGTCTACTTATTGAGAGTACACAGTATTGACTGTGTACTCTCAAGAAGAAGACATAATATTCAAAGATAATGTGTACTGTCAGTAATAAAACACAAGATTTAACAGTAATGTGTCCTGTAAATAAAAAAGAGACAAGATTTAACAATACTGTGTACTGTCAATAATAAGACACAAGATTTAGAAATACTGTCTACTATCAATAAGAACACACAAGATTTAACAATACTGTGTACTCTCAATAAGAAGACACAATATTTAACAATACTGTAAACTGTCAGTAATAAAACACAAGATTTAACGATACTGTGTACTGTCAAT
>NW_013929885.1:0-258 GCF_000517525.1 Limulus polyphemus | reverse complement strand
TTTTAACAATGCTGTGTACTGTCAATAAGAAAGACACAAGATTTAAGTTAAATCTTGTGTCTTCTTATTGACAGTACACAGTATTTTTAAATCTTGTGTCTTTTATTGACAGTACACATAATCGTTAAATATTGTGGCCTGTTAATGATAGTACACAGTATCGTTAAATCTTATGGCTTGTTATTGACAGTACACATTATTCTTAAATCTCGTGTCTTCTTATTTATAGTACACAGTATCAACAAGATTTAACGATTA
>NW_013929884.1:0-321 GCF_000517525.1 Limulus polyphemus | reverse complement strand
TAAGCAGGTGGTGGTATCTAGCTCGTGGAAGGCGTTAATTGGTGGAGTGTTGTATTGTGGCTTGGGGGTTTCTCGCCAAGAAGTAGCAGTGTGCGTGCTGTTCCTGTCGATTGTTTGTTGATTATGGGGTAGGCGTTAATTGGTGGAGTGTTGTATTGTGGCTTGGGGGTTTCTCGCCAAGAAGTAGCAGCGTGCGTGCTGTTCCTGTCGATTGTTTGTTGATTATATATATATATATATACACATAAGGATGCCAATCACATGCATATATCTGAAGAAATTACTCTTCTGATGTAAATAACAAAAAGTATATAGATATAC
>NW_013929883.1:0-294 GCF_000517525.1 Limulus polyphemus | reverse complement strand
GGTAGTCAGTGTAAAAACACCAATATTGTAGATCAATTCTACTAGCTATAACATACAGCTTGATAAGGTTGGACACTGTACACGTTTGAAACAGGTAAGGTTGTCAGTGTAAAAACACCAATATTGTAAATCAATTCTACTAGCTATAACATACAGCTTGATACGGTTGGACACTGTACACGTTTAAAACAGGTAAGGTAGTCAGTGTAAAAACACCAATATTGTAGATCAATTCTACTAGCTATAACATACAGCTTGATACGGTTGGACACTGTACACGTTTAAAACAGATAA
>NW_013929882.1:0-352 GCF_000517525.1 Limulus polyphemus | reverse complement strand
CACAATATTTTACATGAATAACTTAATAAGACACAATATTTTACATGAATAACTTAATAAGACACAATATTTTAGCTGAATAACTTAATAAGACACAATATTTTACATGAATAACTTAATAACACACAATATTTTAGCTGAATAACTTAATAAGATACATGAATAACTTAATAAGATACAATATTTTACATGAATAACTTAATAAGACACAATATTTTACATGAATAACTTAATAAGACACAATATTTTACATGAATAACTTAATAAGACACACTATTTTACCTGAATAACTTAATAAGACACACTATTTTACATGAATAACTTAATAAGATACAATATTTTACATGAATAA
>NW_013929881.1:0-325 GCF_000517525.1 Limulus polyphemus | reverse complement strand
GTAGTGTTGATGCAACTGATTTATTCTTCTCAATTATTCACCAGACAAGTTATTTAACATGCTAAAAGTAATTGTTAAACCCATTTTTTCTTTTGTTTTTCTTCACTAGTCACCGAGTTATACTGGTGTCCTTTATGTTTATATTGGATATGAAGAATATGTAGTGTTGATGCTACTGATTTATTCTTCTCAATTATTCACCAGACAAGTTATTTAACATGCTAAAAGTAAATGTTAAACCCATTTTTTCTTTTGTTTTTCTTCACTAGTCACCGAGTTATTCTGGTGTCTATGTTTATATAGGATATGAAGAATATGTAGTGTT
>NW_013929880.1:0-399 GCF_000517525.1 Limulus polyphemus | reverse complement strand
CTGTCTAATTACTGCCGGGATTCCCTATGTACATTACACAGATGATGGAGGATTCTATCCACTGTCTAATTACTGCCGGATTTCCCTATGTACATTAATCAAAAAATTGAGGATTCTATCCACTGTCTACTTACTGCCGGGATTCCCTATGTACATTATACAAAAAATGGAGGATTCTATCCACTGTCTAATTACGGGAATCCGGCAGTAATTAGACAGTGGATAGAATCCTCCATCTTCTGTGTAATGTACATAGGGAATCCCGGCATATGTACATTACACAGAAGATGGAGGATTCTATCCACTGTCTAATTACTGCCGGAATTCCCTATGTACTTACACAAAAATGGAGGATTCTATCCACTGTCTAATTACTGCCGGAATTCCCTATGTACATTA
>NW_013929879.1:0-255 GCF_000517525.1 Limulus polyphemus | reverse complement strand
TGTTTTTTTTTTACTATATTTTAGTGATTAAATTTTTTTAGTCTAACTTATCCTTACACTATATATCCTTACACACCAATATATCTTAAAAAATTTAGTGGTTGCATGAGCATAAAAATTTGTATCCTAAAAACAAAATAAAGTAAACAGATGGGAAGAAAAACCTCTTCCTGCACTAACGAGATGTACAAAAATAGGAAAGGGATGCAATAACGAAGTAAGATGTGTCTTAACCCTTTCCAGACTGGGAGGTAT
>NW_013929878.1:0-238 GCF_000517525.1 Limulus polyphemus | reverse complement strand
ACTTCTCTACTGATTGTTGCTGTGTCATCTAGTTGTTGGATCAGTTAATTCTCTACTGATTGTTGCTGTGTTATACAGGTGTTGGATCAGTTACTTCTACCGATTGTTGCAGTGTCGTCCAGTTGTTCAATCAGTTACTTCTCTACTGATTGTTGCAGTGTCGTCCAGTTGTTGGATCGGTTACTTCTCTACCGATTGTTCCCGTGTCATCCAGTTGTTGGATCAGTTAATTCTACCG
>NW_013929877.1:0-369 GCF_000517525.1 Limulus polyphemus | reverse complement strand
CCTGGTAGGTCTTTTAATACAGATGGATAGTGACTGGTAGGTCTTTTAATACAGATGGATAGTGGCTCGTTGGTCTTTTAATACAGATGGATAGTGGCTGGTAGGTCTTTCAATACAGGTGGATAGTGGCTGGTAGGTCTTTTATTATAGATGGATTAGAAGGATAGTGACTTACAGATGGATAGTGTCTGGTAAGTCTTTTAATACAGATGGATAGTGACTGGTAGGTCTTTAATACAGATGGATAGTGGCTGGTAGGTCTTTTAATACAGATGGATAGTGTCTGGTAAGTCTTTTAATACAGATGGATAGTGACTGGTAGGTCTTTTAATACAGATGGATAGTGGCTGGTATGTCTTTCATTATATA
>NW_013929876.1:0-253 GCF_000517525.1 Limulus polyphemus | reverse complement strand
ATCTAAGTTTGCATGTTATAATTTCTTTCTTTGCCAGATAGAGGGTGATCTAAGTTTGCACGTTATAATTTCTTTCTTTGCCAGATAGAGGGTTATCCAATAAGTATATCCTACTGGTTTGCACATTATAATTTCTTTCTTTGCCAGATAGAGGGTGATCTAAGTTTGCACGTTATAATTTCTTTCTTTGCCAGATAGAGGGTGATCCAATAAGTATATCCTACTGGTTTGCACGTTATAATTTCTTTCTTTG
>NW_013929875.1:0-264 GCF_000517525.1 Limulus polyphemus | reverse complement strand
GGCTAAGGATCCACCATACTCTTATAAATTCTGTAACTAGAGTTACGCCTAAGTGTTCATGGAGTAGGGTAAGGCTAAAGATGAATATGGTGGTTGTAAACTCGGTAACTAGAGTTACACCTAAGTGTTCATGGAGTAGTTGTACCAAGTAAGGCTGAAGATGAATATGGTGGTTATAAATTCTGTAACTAGAGTTACACCTAGGTTTCATGGAGTAGTTGTACCAAGTAAGGCTCAAGATGAGTATGGTGATTATAAATTCGG
>NW_013929874.1:0-252 GCF_000517525.1 Limulus polyphemus | reverse complement strand
TTTCTATCACGAATCAAATTACAGAACTCTTTCTATCATGAATCAAATAACAGTAATTTTTATAATGAATCAGATAACAGTACTCTTTCTATCATGAATCAAATAACAGTAATTTTTATAATGAATCAGATAACAGTACTCTTTCTATCATGAATTAAATTATATCACTCTTTCTATCACGAATCAAATTACAACATTCATGATAGAAAGAGTTAGAAAGAGTGCTGTAATTTGTCATGAATCAAATTACAG
>NW_013929873.1:0-214 GCF_000517525.1 Limulus polyphemus | reverse complement strand
AGTTTTACCTTCCTACTGTTTGTTTTAAAGGTAGATATGGAAGGTTTTGCGTTTTGTACCAGTACGTCATTCAATTTGGACGGATCATCTCCAAATTTTGTATGAACGTTCGTTGCATACTTGCGTATTTACATGCAAAAATTCTAGTATTCTATTATCATTTTTGCGACTTTTGTGGTCGTTTTATGTTACTCTTTTATTGGTTTTTCTGAAA
>NW_013929872.1:0-656 GCF_000517525.1 Limulus polyphemus | reverse complement strand
ACACAAGATTTAACGATACTGTGTACTGTCAATAAGAAGACACAAGATTTAACGATACTGTGTACTGTCAATAAGAAGACACAAGATTTCGATACTGTGTACTGTCAATAAGAACACAAAAGATTTAACGATACTGTGTACTGGTCAAATCTTGTGTTTTCTTATTGAAGTACACAGTATCTCTTCTTATTGACGTCTTCTTATTGACAGTACACAGTATCGTTAAATCTTGTGTCTTCTTATTGACGGGACACATTATTGTTAAATCTTGTGTTTTCTTACTGACAGTACACACTATCGTTGAATATTGTGTCTTCTTATTGACAGTACACCGTATTGTTAAATCTTGTGTCTTCTTATTGACAGTACACAGTATCGTAAAATCTTGTGAAAATTTAACGATACTGTGTACTGTCAATTGAATATTGTGTCTTCTTTATGACAGTACACAGTATCGTTAAATCTAGTGTCTTCTTACGATAATGTATACTGTCAGTAAGAAAACACAAGATTTAACAATAGTGTGTCCTGTCAATAAGGAGACACAAGATTTAACGATACTGTGTACTGTCAATAATAAGACACAATATTCAATGATAATGTGTACTGTCAATAAGAAGACACAAGATTTAACGTTTCTTTGTACTGTCAATAAT
>NW_013929871.1:0-348 GCF_000517525.1 Limulus polyphemus | reverse complement strand
AAGTAAGTTATATTATTTGAATACTGACTGGTGATATTGACCTTTGGTCAATGATCGACCAGACCTTCTTTAAACCAGTAAGTTATATTATTTTAATACTGACTCTGATATTAACATTTGGTCAATGATCGTACCAGTCCTTCTTTAAACCGGTGATATTGACCTTTGGTCAATGATCGACCAGACCTTCTTTAAACCAGTAAGTTATATTATTTTAATACTGACTCTGATATTAACATTTGGTCAATGATCGTACCAGACCTTCTTTAAACCAGTAAGATACATTATTTGAATACTGACTCTGATATTAACCTTTGGTCAATGATTGTACCAGACCTTCTTTAAACC
>NW_013929870.1:0-349 GCF_000517525.1 Limulus polyphemus | reverse complement strand
CCATCAAACAGAAACAGGGAAATTAAAGAAGTTTACTGGATAGCACTGTTAAATACTGTAACGCCGAATGGCATCAATGTCGATTCTGGGATTGTTGACCTTCGATCGTCTCTATAAAAATTCAGAATAACTGGTATTTAAGTTTGTAAAGTTTTATTATTATTATCATTCACATTTTTATTCATGCTTCTTTGTTCTCCTGGAGAAGAATAGTCAACTATTCGAAAGTGCTCGAGTTTTGGGTCTTATTTTAAGTTTATTACACTTTATATGTGATCCTTTATGCTAACTTTTTATAAAAAAAATCTATATAAATGTTCATGGTCATACCTATATTTTGTAAAAGTTG
>NW_013929869.1:0-397 GCF_000517525.1 Limulus polyphemus | reverse complement strand
AATAAGAAGACACAAGATTTACGATACTGTGTACTGTCAATAAGAAGACACAAGATATAAGAATACTGTGTACTATCACTAACAAGCCACAAGAATTAACAATACTGTGTAGTATCACTAACAAGCCAAAAGATTTAAAGATACTGTGTACTGTCAATAAGAAGACACAAGATTTAACGATAGTGTGTACAAATCTTGTGTCTTCTTATTGACAGTACACAGTATCGTTAAATCTTGTGTCTTCTTATCGACAGTACACAGTATTGTTAAATCTAGTGTCTTCTTATTGACATTTAACGATACTGTGTACTGTCATTAAGAAGACACAAGATTTACGATACTGTGTACTATCACTAACAAGCCAAAAGATTTAAAGATACTGTGTACTGTCAATAAG
>NW_013929868.1:0-235 GCF_000517525.1 Limulus polyphemus | reverse complement strand
TATAGTAACGTATTATATCACTATTGTATATAACTTATTTCGCTGTATATAAATATAGTAACGTATTATATCACTATTGTATATAACTTATTTCGGTGTATATAAATATAGTAACGTATTATATCACTATTGTATATAACTTATTTCGGTGTATATAAATATAGTAACGTATTATATCACTATTGTATATAACTTATTTCGGTGTATATAAGCATAGTAACGTATTATATCACTA
>NW_013929867.1:0-353 GCF_000517525.1 Limulus polyphemus | reverse complement strand
CCCTTTGACTTACTGGTCAGCTGTGAGTCTGATTCTCTTAAACAGTTGTTTTAAGTGTTACTTTAACACAGTTAACGTTGTACAATGTTTAATACAGTTAACGTTATAGAGTGTTTAATACAGTTAACGTTGTACAGTGTTTAATACAGTTAACGTTGGACAGTGTTTAGTACAGTTAACGTTATACAGTGTTTAATACAGTTAACGTTATAGAGTGTTTAATACAGTTAACGTTGTACAGTGTTTAATACAGTTAACGTTGTACAGTGTTTAATACAGTTAACGTTGTACAGTGTTTAATACAGTTAACGTTGTACAGTGTTTAACACAGTTAACGTTGTACAGTGTTTAAT
>NW_013929866.1:0-486 GCF_000517525.1 Limulus polyphemus | reverse complement strand
GGGACATTAAATATACCGGACAGCCTGATACTGGGACAGGACATTAAATACTGTCACGTCTTAATCGGTATATTTAATGTCCCAGTATCAGGCTGTCACGTCTTAATCGGTATATTTAAACGTCTTAATCGGTATATTTAATGTACTAGTATCAGGGACAGCCTGATACTATGTCTTAATCGGTATATTTAATGTCCCAGTATCAGGCTGTCACGTCTTAATCGGTATATTTAATGTACTAGTATCAGGCTGTCACGTCTTAATCGGTATATTTAATGTCCCAGTATCAGGCTGTCATGTCTTAATCGGTATACTTAATGTCCCAGTATCAGGCTGTCACGTCTTAATCGGTATATTTAATGTCCCGACAGCCTGATACTGGGACACTGTCACGTCTTAATCGGTATATTTAATGTCCCAGTATCAGGCTGTCACGTCTTAATCGGTATATTTAAGACAGCCTGATACTGGGACATTAAATATACC
>NW_013929865.1:0-375 GCF_000517525.1 Limulus polyphemus | reverse complement strand
TAATGTTGCGTCAGCGAGTCACGTGACTACTATGACGCAACGTTTCTAGAACTATCATGTACTTTGTCGAATGTTCAAGTTCTTGCTAGATATAAGGTGGGCGGATATATATATATAAGAGGGGAAAACGTGACGCGGTAAGAAATGTAATGTGTGGGGAGATAGTGAGTAATTGAACTGCAGTCAGAGAGCACGAGAGACGTTACAGCATTTGTTTAGCGCGATTGTTGAGATTAAGTGTATCGCAGAGTTATATTCGGAAAGAATAAACCAGTTTTATTAAGTAAAGACTTGTGTCGCAACGAAGTTACGGAAAATTAATTAACAAACGGAGATGTAACAAATTGGTGTCAGAGAGTGGGATAGAAAAAAAAA
>NW_013929864.1:0-510 GCF_000517525.1 Limulus polyphemus | reverse complement strand
GGCATAGATGGCAAACTTCCTTCATATTGGTCTCCCATTCCACACCCAGTTCAGTCAGGATTGGAGGTGTCTTCACATCTATGCCTACTTCTGTCTACGTCTATGTCTACTTCAACTTCTGTCCAGAGTTTCACCCTCATCCAAACCACTTCATATTGGCCTGCCTTCGCCACACAATGGTGTTTTTATACTCTGGATATCCTTTTCTGAACTCACAATCACCACATGGTGATCTTAGCTGAACATGTTCTTGGTGTTGTGAATCTGGTTGTGGATCAATTATTTCATCCCAATCAGATTCTTTCAATGAAGTGGTCCTTCAATCCTCATATCTTTCAGTTGGTGTGTTCTAAACGGGAAACACCTCATATCAATAGTGACCAGCATTTGGTTCTAGCTTGCATGGTGGTACAATTGGCAACAGTGAAATTATCAGAGTGGATGTTAACCCCCCATCCCTGGACTAGTATAACTGGTCTGGTTCCTGTCAAGCCACTAAGGGAGGTCAAG
>NW_013929863.1:0-337 GCF_000517525.1 Limulus polyphemus | reverse complement strand
AAGCTGTATTTAGCTAAAAAAAAAAAAAATGAAATTTCGATCAGACTAAAGACACAACCTACCTCATTGAAATCTTGATTTAAATGAAAGAAATGATACTAGGTACATTAGAAAGGCTTAGAAAACCACTAGGAGACATTCTGAGCTTCTGATTGGTTATTCATGTCATATACAGAAGAAAGTATTTATAAGGGAGCTGATGTACGGTACAGCAGAATATAGTGAATTGAACAGATACAATAAAGCTGAACATTACGTACCAAAATGAATAGGATGGAAAATTTAAACTGAAATTTGGAAAATGAATTATATGAGGAATATACTCATTTAAAAATTA
>NW_013929862.1:0-210 GCF_000517525.1 Limulus polyphemus | reverse complement strand
CTTCTTATTGACAGTACACAGTATTTTTAAATCTTGTGTCTTCTTATTGAGAGTACACAGTATTGTTAAATCTTGAGTCTTCTTATTGACAGTACACAGTATCGTTAAATCTTGTGTCTTTTTATTGACAGTACACAGTGTTGTTAAATCTTGTTTCTTCTTATTGAAACTACACAGTATCGTTAAATCTTGTGTCTTCTTATTGACAGT
>NW_013929861.1:0-567 GCF_000517525.1 Limulus polyphemus | reverse complement strand
GTATCGTTAAATCTTGTGTCTTCTTATTGACAGTACACAGTATCGTTAAATCTTGTGTCTTCTTATTGACAGTACACAGTATCGTTAAATCTTGTGTCTTTTATGGATAGTACACAGTATTGCTAAATCGTGTGTCTTCTTATTGAGAGTACACAGTCAAGATTTAACGATACTGTGCACTGTCAATAAGAAGACACAAGATTTAACTATACTGTGTACTTTCAATAAGAAGACACAAGATTTAACAATGACAGTACACAGTATTGTTCTGTCAATAAGAAGACACAAGATTTTACACAGTATCGTTAAATCTTGTGTCTTCTTATTGATAGTACCTGTCAATAAGAAGACACAATATTCAACGATAATGTTACACAGTATCGTGAAATCTTGTGTCTTCTTATTGAGAGTACACAGTATCGTTAAATCTTGTGTCTTCTTACTGACAGTACACATTATCGTTGAATATTGTGTCTTCTTATTGACAGTACACAGTATCGTGAAATCTTGTGTCTTCTTGTTGAGAGTACACAGTATCGTTAAATCTTGTGTCTTCTTATTGACATT
>NW_013929860.1:0-213 GCF_000517525.1 Limulus polyphemus | reverse complement strand
TATCTTGTGCTGACATCTGAGTTGTAAGGTAGAGCTTCATTTGACAAAATATGATGCTAGTTATATGTCCGGAAAAGATGTGGGTTGTAAGGTAGAGCTTGATTTCACAAAATATGATAGTAGTTATATGTCAGGACAAGATTTGGGTTGTAAGGTAAAGCTTGATTTGACAAAATAATATGCTAGTTATATGTGAGGAGAAGATATGGGTTG
>NW_013929859.1:0-283 GCF_000517525.1 Limulus polyphemus | reverse complement strand
ACAGAAACCATATGGTGGTGGAGTAATCACTTTGTTCTAGACAAAGGTCACAGAAACCTTATAGTGGTGGAGTAATCACTTTCTACAAGACAAACAGTCACAGAAACCATATGGTGGTGGAGTAATCACTTTCTACTAGATAAACAGTCACAGAAACCTTATGGTGGTGGAGTAATCACTTTGTACTAAACAAACAAAATCACTTTCTACTAGACAAACAGTCACAAAAACCTTATAGTGGTAGAGTAATCACTTTCTACTAGACAAAGGTCACAGAAACCAT
>NW_013929858.1:0-359 GCF_000517525.1 Limulus polyphemus | reverse complement strand
AATCTTGTGTCCTGTTATTGACAGTACACAGTATCGTTAAATCTTGTGTCTTCTTATTGGCAGTACACAGTATCGTAAAATCTTGTGTCTTCTTATTGACAGGACACATTATTGTTAAATCTTGTGTTTTCTTAATATTCAACGATAATGTGTACTGTCAGAGTGTCTTCTTATTGACAGTACACAGTTTCGTTAAATCTTGTGTCTTCTTATTGACAGTACACTGTATCGTTAAATCTTGTGCCTTCTTATTGACAGTACACATTATCGTTGAATATTGTGTCTTATTATTGACAGTACACAGTATCGTTAAATCTAGTGTCTTCTTATTGACAGTACACAGTATCGTTAAATCTTGT
>NW_013929857.1:0-457 GCF_000517525.1 Limulus polyphemus | reverse complement strand
AGCTGGTCAAGAGACAGATAGTGTGAACAGTCCACTGGTTAAGAGACAGATAGTGCGAGCAGTCAGGTAGTTAAGAGACAGATAGTGTGAACAGTCAGCTGGTTAAGAGACAGATAGTGTGAACAGTCCACTGGTTAAGAGACAGACAGTGCGAACAGTCAGGTAGTAGTGCGAACAGTCAGCTGGTTTGTCTCTTAACCAGCTGACTGTTCACACTATCTGTCTCTTAACCAGCTGACTGTTCACACTATCTGTCTCTTGATAGTGCGAACAGTCAGCTGGTCAAGAGACAGATAGTGTGAACAGTCAGCTGGTTAAGAGACAGATAGTGTGAACAGTTAGCTGGTTAAGAGACAGTGCAAACAGTCAACTGGTTAAGAAACAGATAGTGTGAGCAGTCAACTGGTTAAGAGACAGATAGTGTGAGCAGTCCACTGGTTAAGAGACAGATAGTGTG
>NW_013929856.1:0-244 GCF_000517525.1 Limulus polyphemus | reverse complement strand
CTACACAACAACAACAACGTTAAACGTTCATCCTCCATTGAAACTAACACAACAACAACGTTAAACGTTCATCCTCCATTGAAACTACACAACAACAACGTTAAACGTTCATCCTCCATTAAAACTACACAACAACAACGTTAAACGTTCATCCTCCATTGAAACTACACAACAACAACGTTAAAATTTCATCCTCCATTGAAACTACACAACAACAACGTTAAAATTTCATCCTCCATTGAAA
>NW_013929855.1:0-316 GCF_000517525.1 Limulus polyphemus | reverse complement strand
CTGATGATATTAGTGGTTTTAAGTTCATTCATACAAAGATCTGATGATATGATATTAGTGGTTTTAAGTTCATTCATACAAAGATTTGATATGATATTAGTGGTTTTTAAGTTCATTCCCAAAGATCTGATGATATGATATTAGTGGTTTTAAGTTCATTTATACAAAGATCTGATGACACGATATTAGTGGTTTTAAGTTAATTCATACAAAGATCTGATGATATGATATTAGTGGTTTTTAAGTTCATTCATACAATAATCTGATATTAGTTGTTTTAAGTTCATTCATACAAAGATCTGATGATATGATATTA
>NW_013929854.1:0-564 GCF_000517525.1 Limulus polyphemus | reverse complement strand
TTATCATGGCGTCTCAGTAAACGAGTTATTATTATACCTGACTAACCACTGTGTTCTTGAATAAACTACACTTACTTCTCTAGTTGCCTTATCATAGTGTCTTAATAATTTATCATGGCGTCTCAGTAAACGAGTTATTATTATACCTGACTAACCACTGTGTACTTGAATAAACTTCACTTATTTCTCTAGTTGCCTTATCATGGCGTCTCAATAAACGAGTTATTATTATACCTGACTAACCACTGTGTACTTGAATAAACTACACTTACTTCTCTAGTTGCCTTATCATGGTGTCTCAATAAACGAGTTATTATTATACCTTGACTAACCACTGTGTACTTGAATAAACTACACTTAATGATAAGGCAATTGGAGAAGTAAGTGTAGTTTATTCAAGTACACAGTGGTTAGTCAGATATAATAATAACTCGTTTATTGAGACACCATGATAAGGCAACTAAGGAAATAAGTGAAGTTTATTCAAGTACACAGTGGTTAGTCAAATATAATAATAACTCGTTTATTGAGACACCATGATAAGGCAACTTTAGAAGTTATCAT
>NW_013929853.1:0-212 GCF_000517525.1 Limulus polyphemus | reverse complement strand
AAGAAGACACAAGATTTAAAAATACTGTGTACTGTCAATAAGAAGACACAAGATTTAACAATACTTTGTAATTTCAATAAGAAGACACAAGATCTAACCATACTGTGTACTATCAATAAGAAGACACAAGATTTAACAATACTGTGTACTCTCAATAAGAAGACACAAGATTTAACGATACTGTGTACTGTCAATAAGAAGACCAAGTATTT
>NW_013929852.1:0-233 GCF_000517525.1 Limulus polyphemus | reverse complement strand
CGTTGAATGAATGGTGGGCGTTAGAGTTTTCTCATTGAATTAGTGGAGGTCGTTAGTGATATTTGGGTGAATGAACGGATGGCATTAGTTATTTGGTTGAATTAGTGGAGGTCGTTAGTGATATTTGGGTGAATTAACAGATGGCATTAGTTATTTGGTTGAGTTAGTGGAGGTCGTTAGTGATATTTGAGTGAATTAACGGATGGCATTAGTTATCTGATTGAATTAGTGGA
>NW_013929851.1:0-729 GCF_000517525.1 Limulus polyphemus | reverse complement strand
CTCTGAGTAAACATTTACAACGATACATATATATATAAAGTATATGGTAAATAAAAACTTCTGTTTTGGATGTGAATTTTGATATATATATACAAATGGTATGTCAAAACCACTGAGTAAACATTTAGAACGATACATATATATATATATATATATACAAATATATGGTAAATAAAACTTCTGATTAAAAATTCACAACGATATATATATATGGCAAATAAAAACTACATATTAAACATTCACATCGATATATATATATATGGTAAATAAAATTTCTGGTTAAACATTCATAACGATATACATATCTATATGGTAAATAAAAACTTCTGATTAAATATTCACATCGATATACATATATATATATGGTAAATAAATCTTCTGAATAAACATTTACAATGATATATATATGGTAATTAAAACTTGTGATTAAACATTTAAAACGATATATATATATATAGAGAGAGATGGTAAATAAAATATTCTTATTAAAAATTCACAACGATATATATATATATGGTAAATAAAAACTACATATTAAACATTCACATCGATATATATATATGGTAAATAAAATTTCTGGTTAAACATTCACATCGGTATATATATATGGTAACTAAAAACTTCCAATTAAAATTCACAACGATGTATATATATATGGTAAATAAAACGTCTGTCTAAATAGTTACAATGATACATATATATATATGTATGTAAAAGTAAAAACTTCTG
>NW_013929850.1:0-299 GCF_000517525.1 Limulus polyphemus | reverse complement strand
TTTAAACAGCTTCGTCGTTGTGGAGAAGAGTGTCATCCTCAGATACTTCACAGTTACATCTAAACAGCTGGATGACACTCTTCTCCACAACGACGTCAGATACTTCACAGTTACACCTAAACAGATGGATGACACTCTTCTCCACATCGATGTCAGATACTTCACAGTTACATCTAAACAGCTGGATGACACTTCTCCACATCGACGTCAGATACTTCACAGTTACACTTAAACAACTGGATGACACTTCTCCACAACGACGTCAGATACTTCACAGTTACACCTAAACAGATGGATGA
>NW_013929849.1:0-218 GCF_000517525.1 Limulus polyphemus | reverse complement strand
ATTATTTTTATTATATAACAATATTATAATACTAACTAGTAGTATCCCTTATCTGGTAATTAGTATTTTGTTTTTTAATTCAAGAAAAAAGTAAATATTATAATTTACTATCAACTCTGACAATGACTGATATAGAATCGCCACATCCCTGTAAATGAATGCCATATAAGATAAATTAAAAGTAGATTTCCAAAGAGGTGATAAAACGCATTGGCTGT
>NW_013929847.1:0-471 GCF_000517525.1 Limulus polyphemus | reverse complement strand
AACAAGCTACTACATTTGGATAAGAATATTTATTACATTCTCTCAACAAGCTACTGAACCATCAGCTACATTTGGATAACAATATTAATTAAATTCTGTCAATAAGCTATTGAACCTCCAGCTATACATATGATAACAATATTTATTTGACAGGATGTAATTAATATTCTTATTCATATGTATAGCTGGAGGTTCAGTAGCTTGTTGACAGAATGTAATACATATTGTTATCCATATGTATAGCTGGACGTTCAGTAGCTTGTTGACAGGATGCAACAAGCTACTGAACCTCCAGCTACATTTGGATAAGAATATTAATTACATTCTTTCAACAAGCTACTGAACCATCAGCTACATTTGGATAACAATATTAATTACATTCTGTCAACAAACTATTGAACCTCCAGCTATACATATGGATAACAATATTAATTACATTCTGTCAACAAACTATTGAACCTCCAGCTATAC
>NW_013929846.1:0-503 GCF_000517525.1 Limulus polyphemus | reverse complement strand
TTGTTAAATCTTGCGAGTTCTTATTGATATTACACAGTATTTATAAATCTTGTGTCTTCTTATTGACAGTACACAGTATCGTTAAATCTTGTGTCTTCTTTTGACAATACACAGTATCGTTAAATCTTGTGTCTTTTATTGATACTGTGTACTCTCAATAAGAAGACACAAGATTTAACAATTCTGTGTACTATCCAAGATTTAACTTTAACGATACTGTGTACTGTCAATAAGAAGACATAGTACTGTCAATAAGAAGACACAAGATTTAACGATACTGTGTACTGTCAATAAGAAGACACAATAAGTATCGTTAAATCTTGTGTCTTTTTATTGATAGTACACAGTATTGCTAAATCGTTTGTCTTCTTATTGACAGTACACAGTATTGTTAAATCTTGTGTCTTCTTATTGACAGTACACAGTATTCTTAAATATTTTGTCTTCTTATTGAAAGTACACATTATCGTTAAATCTTGTGTCTTCTTATTGACAGTACACAG
>NW_013929845.1:0-214 GCF_000517525.1 Limulus polyphemus | reverse complement strand
CTGATAGGTCTTTTTAATACAGATGGATAGTGTGTGGTAGGTCTTTCATTATATATGGATATTGGCTGGTAGGTCTTTCATTATATATGGATAGTGGCTGGTAGGTCTTTCATTATAAATGGATATTGGCTGGTAGGTCATTTAATATAGATAGATGGTAACTGGTAGGTCTTTGATTATATATAGATAGTGGCTGGTAGGTCTTTTAATACGG
>NW_013929844.1:0-563 GCF_000517525.1 Limulus polyphemus | reverse complement strand
GAAAACTAAAAACACGTTTTGAAAGTCAGCAAAATTTAGTGGAAAACTGACTAAAACGAGCCATATCAATGTCAACAAAATCTTGTGGAAAGAAAACTAAAATACCTTTATAACAGTCGACAAAATATAGTTTAAGAAGAATTAAAATTACCATTACCTAAGTCATTAAAATAAAAGACCTTTATAACAGTCGACAAAATATAGTTTAAGAAGGATTAAAATTACCATTATGAAAGTCATTAAAATATTGTGTAAGAAAGACTAAAAATACCGCTTTCAAAGTCGAAAATATCTAGACTAAGAATGACTAAAAGGACAGTTATGAAAGTCGACAAAATCGAGTGGAAGAAAACTAATAACACGTTTCAGACTAAGAATGCCTAAAAGGACAGCGACTTTCATAATAGATTTTGTTTACTTTGAAAACGTGTTATTAGTTTTCTTCCACTCGATTTTGTAGTGGAAAACTGACTAAAAGGACCCTTGTCAATGTGAACAAAATCTGGAGGAAGGAAGACCAAAAGTCCGTTATAACAGTCGACAAAATATAGTGGAAAACTGGC
>NW_013929843.1:0-740 GCF_000517525.1 Limulus polyphemus | reverse complement strand
AAACATTCTCAACGATATACATATACATGATAAATAAAACTTCTTATTAAATATTCTCAACGATATACATATACATGGTAAATATAACTTGTGATTAAACATTCACATATATATATATATATGGTAAATAAATACTTCTGTTAAAAATTCGCATCGCTATATATAAATGTATGGTAAATAATATATATATATCGTGTGAATGTTTAATCAGAAGTAACATGGTAAATAAAAATTTTTGATTAAACACTTACAAGGACATTTTTATATATATCGATGTGAATGTTCAATCAGAAGTTTTTATTTACCATATATATATTTGGCAAGTAAAACTTCTATTTAAACATTTACAACGATATATTTATGGTAATTAAATCTTGTGATTAAACATTTAGACAGATATATAGATATATAGATGGTAAATGAAATCTTCTTATTAAAAATTCACAACGATATATATATATATATGGTAAATAAAAACTTCTGATGAAACATTCTCAACGATATAAAAGGTAAATAAAAACTTCTGAATAAACATTTACAACGATACTATATATATATATAGTAAATAAAAACTTCTGTACAAAATTCACATTACTATATATATATATGTATGGTAAATAAAATTTTCTGATTAAACATTCTCAACGACATATATATATATGTATATATATGGTAAATAAAATCTTCTGTTTAAAAATTCACATCGATATATATATATATATAGGTAAAATAAAACCTCT
>NW_013929842.1:0-239 GCF_000517525.1 Limulus polyphemus | reverse complement strand
ACAACAGACGAGTACTATTATACTTATATAAAAGTAGTTACAATGAACATACAACAGACAGTACTATTATACTTATATAAAAGTAGTTACATGGACAGACAACAGACAGTACTATTATACTTACATAAAAGTAGTTACATGGACATACAACAGACAGTAAGTACTATTATACTTATATAAAAGTAGTTACATGGACAGACAACAGACAGTACTATTATACTTATATAAAAGTAGTTACA
>NW_013929841.1:0-200 GCF_000517525.1 Limulus polyphemus | reverse complement strand
CAGTCCCCGATATCTTGTCTACCTACAAACACGTGTATAGCAGTCCTCGATATCTTGTCTACCTACAAACACGTGTATAACAGTCCCCGATATCTTGTCTACCTACAAACACGTGTATAGCAGTCCCCGATATCTTGTCTACCTACAAACACGTGTATAGCAGTCCTCGATATCTTGTCTACCTACAAACCCGTGTATAG
>NW_013929840.1:0-261 GCF_000517525.1 Limulus polyphemus | reverse complement strand
AGCAGACATTTTAAAGCTAATAGGGGGAGACATTTTAAACTATACAAAACCAACATTCTGACAGTAGTAACTTGCTACAAGGATAAGGAGAGACATTTTAAACTATACAAAACCAACATTCTGACAGTAGTAACTTGCTACAAGGATAGGGGGAGACATTTTAAACTATACAAAACCAACATTCTGACAGTAGTAACTTGCCTACAAGGATAGGGGGTGTTGGTTTTGTATAGTTTAAAATGTCTTTCTGACAGTAGTAAC
>NW_013929839.1:0-392 GCF_000517525.1 Limulus polyphemus | reverse complement strand
CTGTTATCAGACGTTATTACTTGTTTAAAAGACCTGATTAATCAGAGCCATGTTAAATTAATGACACAATATTTCTGTTATCAGATGTTATTACTTGTTTAAAAGACCTGATTAATCAGAGCCATGTTAAATTAATGACACAATATTTCTGTTATCAGACGTTATTACTTGTTTAAAAGACCTGATTAATCAGAGCCATGTTAAATTAATGACACAATATTTCTGTTATCAGACGTTATTTCTTGTTTAAATAACCTGATTAATCAGAGCCATGTTAAATTAATGACACACTATTTCTGTTATCAGACGTTATTACTTGTTTAAAAGACCTGATTAATCAGAGTCATGTTAAATTAATGACACAATATTTCTGTTATCAGACGTTATTTCTT
>NW_013929838.1:0-309 GCF_000517525.1 Limulus polyphemus | reverse complement strand
TCTGGTAACAAGAAATTGCGACTTTTGTGGTCGTTTTATGTTACTCTTTTATTGGCTTTTCTGAAAGCGTATGTGTACTGCTGTGAAGCTTTTGGTTACTGATTGTTTTTCGCAAAAATGACAATAGAAGGCTAGAATTTTGCATGTAAATACGCAAGTATGCAAAGAACCTTACTGAAAAAATTTCGAGAAGATCCGTCCAAATGGAACGACGTACTGGTACAAAACGCAAAACCTTCCATTATTCCTTTAAAACAAACAGTAGGATGGTAAAACTCTGCATATTATTACGCAATGTTAAAGTGTACC
>NW_013929837.1:0-203 GCF_000517525.1 Limulus polyphemus | reverse complement strand
AGAAGACACAAGATTTAACAATACTGGGTACTGTCCATAAGAAGACACAATATTTAACAATACTGTGTACTATCAATAAGAAGACACAAGAGTTAACGATACTGTGTACTGTCAATAAGAAGATACAAGATTTACAATAATGTGTACTGTCAATTAGAAGACTCAAGATACAAGAATACTGTGTACTATCACTAACAAGCCAA
>NW_013929836.1:0-244 GCF_000517525.1 Limulus polyphemus | reverse complement strand
TATGAAGGTACACTTTAACGTTGCGTAGTAATATGCAGAGTTTTACCCAAAGGAGATATGGAAGGTTTTGCGTTCTGTACCAGTACGTCGTTCCATTTGGACGGATCATCTCCAAATTTTGTATGAACGTTCGTTGCATACTTGCGTATTTACATGCAAAATTCTAGCCTTCTATTATCATTTTTGCGACTTTTGTGGTCGTTTTATGTTACCTCTTTACTTGGTTTTCTGAAATCGTATGTGT
>NW_013929835.1:0-891 GCF_000517525.1 Limulus polyphemus | reverse complement strand
AAGGTGATGTACTTGTCAGATTATATATGTCATCTTCCTTGTCCAAATTAACCTTTTATCCCTTCCATCAGTATCAATTTGTAGATGATGTACTTGTCAGATTATATATGTCATCTTTCTTACCATATGTCATCTTCCTTGAATTTGGAAACCTTTTATCCTTCCATCAGTATCAATTTGTAGTTGATGTACTTGTAAGATTATATATGGCATCTTTCTACAAATTAATACTGATGGAAGGGATAGAAGATTCATTTGTACAAAAAAGATGACATATATAATCTGACAAGTACATCAGCATAATCTGACAAGTACATCATATTGATACTGATGGACGGGATAAAAGGTTAATTTGGACAAGGAAGATGACATGTACATCACCTACAACAAGGAAGATGACATATATAATCTGACAACATTTGTACAAGAAATAAAAGGTTTCCCTTCCATGTCATTTTTATTGTCCAAATGAACCTTTTATCTCTTCCAACAGTATCAATTTGTAGGTGATGTACTTGTCAGATTATATATATTTGGACAAGAAAGATGACTATAATCTTACAAGTACATCAACTACAAATCGATACTGATGGAAGGGATAAAAGGTTCGGACGGGATATAAGATTCATTTGTACAAAAAAGATGCCATAATCAGTATCAATTTGTAGGTGATGTACTTGTCAGATTATATATGTATCTTTTTTGTACAAATGAATCTTCTATCCCTTCCATCAGTATTAATTTGTAGATGATGTACTTGTCAGATTATGCATGTCATCTTCTATGTCCAAATTAACCTTTTATCCCGTCCATCAGTATCAATATGTAGGTGATGTACTTGTCAGATTATATATGTCATCTTCCTTGTCCAAATTAACCTTTTATCCCTTC
>NW_013929834.1:0-660 GCF_000517525.1 Limulus polyphemus | reverse complement strand
GTCAATCAGAAGACACAAGATTTAACGATACTGTGTACTGTCAATAAGAAGACACAAGATTTAACGATACTGTGTACTGTCAATAATAAGACACAATATTCAACGATAAGTGTGTACTGTCAGTAAGAAAACACAAGATTTAACAATAATGTGTCCTGTCAATAAGAAGACACAAGATTTAACGATCTTATTGACAGTACACAGTGTTAAATCTTGTGCCTTTTCTTTTTATTGACAGTACACAGTATCGTTAAATATTGTGTCTTCTTATTGAGAGTACACAGCATTACACAAGATTTAACGATTAAGAAGACACAAGATTTAACGATACTGTGTACTGTCAATAAGAAGACACGTGTTTTCTTACTGACAGTACACATTATCGTTGAATATTGTGTCTTCTTATTGACAGTACACAGTGTTAAATCTCAATAATGTGTCTTCTTATTGACAGATCTTGTGTTTTACGATAATGTGTCCTGTCAATAAGAAGAAACAAGATTTTACGATACTGTGTACTGTCAATAAGAAGACACAAGATTTAACGATACTGTGTACTGTCAATAAGAAGACACAAGATTTAACTATAATGTGTACTGTCAATAAGAAGACACAAGATTTAACAAAACTGTGTACTGTCAATAAGTAGACACACGATTC
>NW_013929833.1:0-265 GCF_000517525.1 Limulus polyphemus | reverse complement strand
GCTCTCAATGTTACTGCATAACTAGTCAGTAATGTGGCTCTCAATATTACCGCATAACTAGTCCGTAATGTGATTTTCATTGTTACTGCATAACTAGTCAGTAATGTGACACTCATTGTTACTACATAACTAGTCAGTAATGTGGCTCTCAATGTTACTGAATAACTAGTCAGTAATGTGGCTCTCAATGTTACTGCTTTACACGGTACTGTTGAGAGCCACATTACAAAACAGTTATTAGTCAGTAATGTGGCTCTCAATGTTA
>NW_013929832.1:0-216 GCF_000517525.1 Limulus polyphemus | reverse complement strand
GGGAATTTCGATGAAAGGATGTCCATTCTGAATAGTACACATCAAGTGCATCTTTGTATTGAAATATGAAGAAAAATAATTTTTTCAAAATTTTAGCAAAACATGAAAGTCTATAGCCTTTGTATTTTCGGCGAAAATGTCAATTTTTTGAAACTTGAAAAACAGTGCTTTTTTGAAGGGCAATTAATAGAAGAATTACGGCTAGTGTTTATTTCG
>NW_013929831.1:0-235 GCF_000517525.1 Limulus polyphemus | reverse complement strand
GTTGGAACTCTTTATGTGATGTTATGTAGGTTTCAACTAATGTCCTGTCTATTGGAACTCGTTATGTGATGTTATGTAGGGTTCAACTGATTTCCTGTCTGTTGGAACTCGTTATGTGATGTTATGTAGGTTTCAACTGATTTCCTGTCTGTTGGAACTCGTTATGTGATGTTATGTAGGTTTCAACTAATGTCCTGTCAATTGGAACTCGTTATGTGATGTTATGTAGGTTTCA
>NW_013929830.1:0-343 GCF_000517525.1 Limulus polyphemus | reverse complement strand
AAACACCTAGGTTTAACTATAGTTACCGGTTGCTAAAGATGTGTATGGTGGTTATAAATTCTGTAACTAGAGTTACACCTAGTTGTTCATGGAGTAGTTGTACCAAGTAAGGCTAAAGATAAGTATGGTGGTTGGAGTAGTTGTACCAATATGAAACCTAGGTGTAACTCTAGTTACAGAATTTATAACCACCATACACATCTTTAGCCATACTTGGTACAACTACACCATGAACACTCAGGTGTAACTCTAGTTACAGAATTTATAAACACCATACTCATCTTTAGCTTTACTTGGTACAACTACTCCATAAATACCTAGGTGTAACTCTAGTTATCGAATT
>NW_013929829.1:0-412 GCF_000517525.1 Limulus polyphemus | reverse complement strand
AACCACAGTAGAGTTATGTTATTCAGTTGCATGTCCTGTGTGTAATAATGAAGAGATATATTATACTTTCATGTATATGAACCACAGTAGAAGTATGTGTTTCAGTAGCAAGTACTGTGTGTAATACTGAAGAGATACACTATACTTTGGTGTATATGAACCACAGTAGAAGTATGTTGTTCAGTTGCAAGTCCTGTTGTATATGAACCACAGTATAAGTATGTTGTTCAGTAGCAAGTACTGTGTGTAATAATAAAAAGATACACTATACTTTGGTGTATATGAAACACAGTAGAAGTATGTTATTCAGTAGCAAGTCCTGTGTGTAATAATGAAGAGACACACTATGCTTTGGTGTATATGAATCACAGTAGAAGTATGTTATTCAGTAGCAAGTCCTCTGTGTAATAAT